>NC_090265.1:182070268-182372143 GCF_040414725.1 Anabrus simplex
TGGCTCTGTGTGCCTCTCGACAAAAAGATCTGGGCGGCCCCTCTCCCTGGTACATCGGCGCACACAATTCCGGCGATAATTGCGGGCAAGACAGAAGCGCGATTCATCACTAAAGACGACCCTATGCCATTTGTCGACCCACGTCGATCTTTCTCGACACCAGGCCAGCCTTACACGTCGCTGTTGTGGGGTCAATGGAACACCTTCTGCAAGGACATGGGCTCGTAAGCCAGCTGCACGCAGGCGATTATCAACTGTTTGTTGTGTAACGTGCGGTGCCACAGCTGCTCGAATTTGCGCTGCTGTTGCATGGGGTTCCATCCGGGCCATCCGAATGATGCGGCGATCCTCTCTCACAGTTGTCTGTCGTGCTGGGCCTGTGCCAGGTCTACGAGTGTGGGTACCTTTATTTGACCACTGCTGCCATACACGTTGTTCCGTAGATGCCTGTCGGCCAACACGTGCAGCGACAGTCCTTAGCAATAATCCAGCCTCACACAGCCCAATTATTCGAGCCCTCTCAAACGGCAACAGTTGTTGATAGCGTGCTCTTCTCTGTCATCGAGGCATGTTTGACGGGGAACACTTCACTGCACAGACTGCAAGTCAACTACGCTACACCAGAGTCCGTATACTGGAGTTGATTCCTCCGCGACCAATCAGTGCGGAGACCTGTAGCAACAATCTAATGGGTCTGAAACTTGGATCGTTTACATACCTACATGGCATAGTTCCATATCTTGAAAATCAACACAAACGACCAATACCTTCATGATGTTGCAATTTCCATTTTCTTAAGTGTATCATTTCATGAATCACTTCTACTTCATTATTTCTAAATTTGATTATGCATTCTAGCACTTATTTTCTAACACCTTGAAGTTTTCCAGATTAGAGTGCCTGGAAAGATCATTTGGTCAGTGGAGTGGTGAAAATCTTGGCCTGTTGCAGCCACACGGTTTTTCTTCATGGAAGCAATCGTTTTTAGCTTAAAACCTGTGGTGTTAACTATTATTTTATGGCATTATCACTTATGAATCATGCACTATTACACAAAAGAATACATACTCCAAACTGACTGGAAATAACTGAGGAAACATGTTACAGATAAAGACAATCTGGTCATAAATTGGCTGTTCTGATGACTCATGGGATTAGAAAGCTGATGAGGGAAATATTGCAGAAACTTCAGTTTTTCATACATACACACATACATACCTCTTTACTACAGACTTATGTTTTTCAGTGTTCAGTCTGCAAGCTGCTGTGAATTAACTGAACGCCTCCACAATCTTACTAAGTATTGAAAAGGTGGAAAAGTGTTTCATAGAAATTTAATATAAGTCAATATGGACAAGACTGAACCAACATGGTTAAAATAATCAATTCCACAATCCTCAGTTTGTAACTAGCTCTGTGGCCTTGTAGAGTTCTATACTGTCTATCTTTAAATCATTAGAAACTGGATCTAACCATCGCTGCCTTGGTCTCCCTCCTACTTCTCTAATCCTCCATGACCGAATCCATTATTCTCCTATGTAAGCAGTCCTCGTCCATTCATCTTACATGACTTCACCGCCAAAGCTGGTTTATGAGTACAGCTTCACCTATAGATGTCAATCCTAACATAGCCTTAGTCTACTCATCCAGTTTTTTAACAACAAAAAAGTTTGAATCGAGGGTGGGGAAATCACGCGATGGGGACCGATACGTAAGTAAATACAGCAGCCTTGTCTTGACAATGAGATCATGGTTAAGGAGAAGACCAAATACTGCACTAGTGTATCTTACGCAACACTGTACTTCAGCATCTATGTTACCATTAGTCGAGAGGTAGGCGTAGAGATATGAAGAGCATGAATTTTGTTTTGCAATTTGTTTTACGCCACAATGATAGACAGTGCTTATGGCAGTGATGGGATAGGAAAAAGGTTAGACCCTAGCAAACCAACACCAGATGAAACACCTAGATGATGATTATTGGGTGACAAAAGTGAAAAGTATGCTAGACAGAATAGGAATGGGAGAATACTGGGATGAAGAGAAGAGATTCATAAAAAAAGTAACGATCCGAGTGTAGGACATGGAGAAACAGATGATTGGGGCAGAATGTGAGATTGCTGGATTGAGTGGCTCAGACGGTTGAGGCACTGGCCTTCTGACCCCAACTTGGCAGGTTCGATCCTGGCTCAGTCCGGTGGTATTTGAAGGTGCTCAAATATGTCAGCCTCGTGATGGTAGGTTTACTGGCATGCAAAAGAATTCCCGCGGGACTAAATTCTGGCACTTCGGTGTCTCCGAAAACCATAAAAATAAGTAGTTAGTGGGACGTAAAGCAAATATTATTATTATTATTATTATTATTATTATTATTATTATTATTATTATTATTAAAATGTGAGACTATAAGAACATTATCAGAATTTTGTGAAATTATTCAAAATATGTCAAGAAGGAAAGAAAGATTCCCGAATAGAGAACTAAGAGGTGTGGTGTGGTGGCTAATGGGATTATATAAAAACTAGCGAATGTACCCATGCTTCGCTACGGTATTCTACATTGTATTCGAATATCGAAGTAAATAGTGTACATGCAGTAAATAAGATTGTTTTAAAATTGCATGTCTCTTAGTGTTATCCGAGAAAGAGCATGGGGAGGTCCCCGTACGTTGTTTCCAATGTAAAGTGTTTGTTACGGATTTGTGATATAACGGCAGGCTCACTTGCCTACTGCCATTCACAATCGAGTTGGGAAGTTTACATTATAATTGCAGGCCCCATTGCCTACTACGCGGACAGAATCTATTTGGGGAGTTTTCGTTAAAATGGCAGCCCCCCTTTCCTACTTCCAGACAGATTACAGTTGAGGAGTTTCTATTATAATGGCAGGCAATTACCCTACTATCACTCGAAATTGAGTTGTGCAGTTATCATTATAATGCCAGGCCCATTTTCCTACTGCCAGCCAGCTTACTGCCAGTCACACCAAGTTGGTGAGTTTCCATCGAAATAGCAGGCCACTATGCCTAATGCCAGTCACATTTTAGATGAGGACATTTCTTTATAATGGCGGGCACCCTTGCCTACTGCCAAACACAATCGGGTAGGGGACTTTTAAACAAAACTGCATGCTCACTTGCCTTCTGCAAGTCAAATCGAGAAGGGAACTATTCATTACAATTGTAGGCCTTCCTTACTAATGACAGTTACACAGGAGTTGGAGAAGGAACCCTTTCCTACTGCCAGTCAAAGTCGTTGTGGGGAGTACTGATTACAATAGCAGACCCACCCTTTCTCGATCGCTACAAATCGACATCAGTGAATATATATAGATCGACATACGAAAGTATATGCGTGTTTACAATATTGAAGACCTTCATTTACAGATTAACTGCTACTAAACGTACATCATATCGACAAAGGATTATACCATAAGACACGCCGGATTTAGTGGCCTAAATGGCTGGTCCTATGATATGTCATCTATTCTTGGGTCAGATTGAGTTAGAAACGTGGAACAGGGTAAAGGTTTTGTAAGATTATCTCACATTACATTACTTTTCGGATAATTATGTGACAGCTACATACATAGCATTTGGCTCACATATGGCTACTGGGTGGGCCAATTTTTGTGAAGAGTTTGATGATTCTGTATTTCATATAAGTAATTGAAAGTATGAATTATGCATGTGAAAATTCCAAATTGACTTAACATCGATTAATAGAGAAAAATCAAACGTAAAATGGATACAGATACGGCAAAAAGTCATAAGACCAAGGTTGTAGATCATCCCAAATTGAACGGAGATTGTGCAATCCGTTCTGTGATAGGAATTTCTGAAGGTCTGCACCATCATTAAAATTGCCTGCATATTACGATATTCTTCAGGGATAAAAAGAGAAAAATTTAATGATCTAGGATGTTTCCCGTTCATTACAGGCTAAAACGTATAATTTTGTCAAATTTCAATTATCTTCTTTTTCTTCTGGCAGATTATGCCGCAATCTGTATTTTGGGCGAGGCGGGTAAAAATTAGGACTTTCAGGAAACTAAACCAAAAATTATGGAGATGGTCATTATTACCCCTTAAACGGAAAGCTGTATGAAAATTTCACCAAAATAGTCAGTGTAGAGGCACACAGTCATTATGATTTGATTTATATAGATAAGGAATCTGCTCCATGTAAAACGCCTTTTAGGCTATGTCCGCTGGACTTAACCTGCAAAAGTGACCATTCATGATATCTCCCTTATTAATCCTCCTGACGAAAAAATGCACATGAAAAAAAAAAAAGGTTTAGAGGTGGAATTCCATCACGTTTGGTCGATTTCCAGTCAGGTTGGTCTTGTTCTGTATATATTGTGGAAGAGTAAAATCACCATTTCGGTTCCCTATAAACCACCAGTCCATTCCGGAACATGAAATATTATTTACGTTTAAAACCTACCTTTGGACAGGTGGATGCTAAATATAAATTTTGGTTCGAATGTCTTCAGTAGTTTTCAAGTTGTAAGGAATACGCTTTACAAGCACCCGCCCGTGAGTTAAGTCCGATGGGACTTGTACAGAAAAACGGTCCGTTAATGATATCTCCCCTATTAATACTCGTATCGAAATGATGCACATGAGAAAAAAGGTTTAGAAATTAATTTCTACCAAGGTAGGTAGATTTCCATTAAGTTTGGTTGTGTATATTTTGTGGAAGTGCAAAATCACTGTTTCGGTTTCGTATAAACCTCCAGTCAGTTCAGGGATTTAGAAACAATATTTGCCCTAAAACCTATCAAGGACAGGTGTATTCTAAATATGAGTCTTGGTGGAAATACATCCAGTAGTTTGTATCACTCGCGTACATACGGCGTAATTAAGGAAGAAAATAATACAGTTAAAAAAGTTGAAAGGATAGAAAATGGATTATAACTGAGGACAGCCGGATAACGACAAATATGTAAATGCCAAGTGAATGTATTGAAAAATCAAATGCCCCTCAATAAATTATGCTAGTGTGAGTTATGGATATAATAAAGCAGTAACAGAGGAGAAATTTAGGTCCAGTGATTCTTAGGTAAACAAATAATAAGAAGATGACTAATGGTGTTATTATTTAATCTATTCAAGGGCAGTTATAACATCCAATGATATTCCGCCAATATCCCGCAGATAGGCCGATTGACGCCTCTCTTGCCTTCTACCCAAGGAACAACCACGAATTTAAAAGCATGATGAGGAAAATGGCAATGCGTTACTTCCCTGCTAGCATGCAGTCAGAGACGTTGCCATGGTAACCTGTAGGTTCGTTGTCGGTCTGTCGGTCACTCAATGCAGAGCATGATACCAGCGGAAAATTGTAAATTTCTCCGTCATGTGAAGAGTAATGTAAATTATGAACATAACGAAAGTTGTTTATAATGAAGAGACGTTTCACGTACGGTAAACTAAGTTTATAGAAAATCAATAGCATACGAGAAAATGGAGGAAAACCAGAATGGTTTTCCTATAAACCCCCCGTCTATTCAAAGATTTTAAAACAATATGCATATCGAAACCTTTCCCGAGATGAGTATACTCTAAATATGAAGTTTGGTTGAGATCTATCCAGCCGTTTTGAAGTGATGGTGGAAAAACCATTCAGGTTTTCCTGTAAACCCCCCATCTATTCAAAGATTTTAAAATGATATGCATATCGAAACCTTCCCCGGGATGAGTTTACTCCAAATATGAAGTTTGGTTGTGATCTATCCAGCCGTTTCGACGTGATGGTGGAAAAACCATTCTGGTTTTCCTATAAACCCCCGTGTATTCAAAGATTTTAAAATGATATGCATATCGAAACCTTCTCCGGGATGAGTATACTCTAAATATGAAGTTTGGTTGAGATCTATCCAGCCGTTTCGACGTGATGGTGGAAAAACCATTCTGGTTTTCCTATAAACCCCCCGTGTATTCAAAGATTTTAAAACGATATGCATATCAAAACCTTCCCCAGGATGAGTATACTCTAAATATGAAGTTTGGTTGAGATCTATCCAGCCGTTTCGACGTGATGGCGGAAAAACCATTCTGGTTTTGCTATAAACCCCCCGTGTATTCAAAGATTTTAAAACGATATGCATATCGAAACCTTCCCCGGGATGAGTATACTCTAAATATGAAGTTTGGTTGAGATCTATCCAGCCGTTTCGACGTGATGGTGGAACAGACAAACAGACAGACAGACAAACAAACAGACACGAAACGTAAAAACCACCGATTCGGTCTTGAGTTGACCTAAAACGGATAAATATCTGAAAAATTGGCAAAACAAAAGAAATTACAGACAGCGGACCCCCTACAATTTTATTTATATAGATAAGGGGCTGAGAGAGAAACATAATGAAAATCATGGTTTACTCTGTGGAGAAATAGTGGAAGAGGCTCATCTACTGAGAGTATTTAGGTGAACTGGAGCACTTAGAATTAAATATTTTGGTGGTGAATATAAATTAAAAATAGAAAGAGAGAAGGAATTCTATACAATAGCTAAATCGTTAAACAAAGAATGGATCACACCAGTACGAATAGCAAAGTTTTTTTGTATTTTAAGAAGTATGTGGCAGAAGGAAATGAAAAGAGATTAGCACTAACTAAAAGTATGAAAAGATACCAAGAACATGGTTGTAGTGTTATTGTCACTATTAAAGTGTTAAATTGCACGTGAATCTGTTTAGCTTGCAATAGATGAACTGTGTCTTATTCAGCTGCCGGAAGGTATCAATTCTTTCAACATGACCTACAAGTGGCAACAAAGTTGGAACGAACATCCACCCAACAATGCTCACCTGGTTGAAGATCCTACAAAGAAGGTAGAGGGATTCCAACTACCACGCCAAACCTTGTCGAAGCTGAACCGCATTAGAACGGGTCAAGGGAGGTGAGGTCACACTTTTAAAAAATGGGGTTTCCGTACATCTGCTGCTTGTGACTGTGGAGTGGAGGACCAAACCATACAACACATTGTTCAAGAGTGCCCACTTCGTGCATTTGACGGTGGTCTGAAGACTCTACACCAAGTGACACCATGTGCTCTGGAATGGTTGTCAAATTTGGATATTTCCATTTGATTATTTGTAAACTTTTGTGTACTTGTACAACCATACGATATATATATATATATATAGCTGCTGGAATTCCTTAGCTGTAGGTCGAGAATTCACAGTGTCTATTTAAGCTGAGGAGAAATCTGTTCGGACTCAAAACAAACACACACTCGTGCCAATTAATAGTAAAGGTAAGATTCATGTTGCCTTAGACAATAAAACACTGTTAATGCCTGGACAAATATAAACAGCTTCCATTTTTTTAAACTATAATTTAGAAATTACGTGGGAATAGTAATTAGGTGTAAGTGTAATCTTTAAGGTCAAACTGAGAGAGTTTAAATACGGTATGAACTGAGTGGCCAAAAGTCACGGGAAGGGGTGTCCCATTAGAAAATGGGCCGTGTAGGACCCCTGAGTGTTGCGGCTAGTGGGGCGTAGCTGAGCAGTCTGTCACAGACACCCGTGTCGTGAAGATGGCAACACGGCAGCACTGCGGAGATTACATGCAAATTCGAGTTTCTGAGGTCAATAGTGTCGAGGGTGGATCTTACACGGGTCATAGCACTGTGGAGATTACACGCAAATTCAGGTTTCCAAGGTCATCAGTGTCGAGGGTAGATCTTCAAAATCGCAGAGAGAATGTTACCACTTGCAAAAAACGCCACACGGGAAGACCACAGGTGTTTAATGAACGAACATCACGTTGCCTCCACAGAACCACACTGGGCGCTCGACTGGCTACTGTGAGTCAGATCACCGTCCAGTTGAATGTTGCGAGTCAGGAACCCATTTCTACCAGAACTGTAAGGAGGCAATTGCACTGCATAGGCTTCACTGGCCGACGACCTACTCGTGTCCCTTTGCTGACACGTCTACACAGAACTCAACGCTGTGCACGGGCCCATGAACATCGGCAATGGAACAGTGGTGAAGTGTGCTATGGTCCGATGAACCCCGGTTCCAGTTGTATCGAGCTGATGGGCGCGCGAGTGTGTGGCGTATGCCCCATGAAGCTATGGATCCTGTGTGTCAACAAGGTTGTGTTCAGGAGCGAGGTGGCTCAATTCTGGTCTGGGCGGAGTTCTCATGGTCGCAAATAGGCACCATTGTCCGGCTGCAGGGAGCGCTGTGCTGACAGGTGCACATTATGTTGACATTTTTTCAGACCATCTGCACCCCTTTCTGGTCCTCGATTACCCTGATGGAGCTGCCATGTTTCATCAGGACAATGCGCCATGTCACTGTTCTGTGGTGGCACGCAGGTGGTTGGAGGAGCACTCCACTGAAGTTACGACCATAGATTGGCCCTCCAGATCCCCGATCTTAATCCAATCAAGCATTTATGGGATGCTGCCAATGCTGGTGTACGCTCCATGAACCCCGCACCAACTACACAATATCAATTGTGGGTAGCAGTGCAAGAAGCATGGGTCCAGATCCCTCCAGAATGATTCCAACACCTTGTAGAGTCGATGCCTCACCGTACTGCTGCCACTTTGAGGGCTCACAGAGGAACAGCTTATCATTAACATCACATTCAGTGTCTTCCCATGATTTTTGGCCACTCAGTGTATATGAGGAATGGTTCAATTATAGTCCTTAGTCTGATAAACATTATTTTCTTCCTTTCTATTCTACAGGTCAAGTGGTTCAGTTAGTAGAGCGCTGGATTTCTGAGCCTTAGGCAGGTTAGAATCAACGCAGTCTGATGATATTTGAAGGTGCTCAAGTAGATCAGTCTTATGTTAGTAGATACCTGCAGGTGTATGTACATATATATAGGTAACTTTAATGTCAAATTCATTTTATTATTTAAAATTTGTATTGCAGTGAATTTTGATCACAGTCGCTTTTAAAGCTCCCTGAGATGAAGTGAATATTTTACGCCTCCAGGCTCCGTTCACCTCTTAAATTAATTTTATTATGTAAAGCACCTTTATGTCCTTGTTTATTTTCAATTCTAATTTTAACTGTTTTTAAACTAAGGTATTGTATCCACTTAAGTCTTACTTTCCCTTGTCATAAGCCCGAAACCCACACAAGTTCCACATATTTATTTGTTTACTTTTGCTTTACTTTCTGGTGTGGTCTATTAATACCTACAGTTAGAGGCATACTGGGCTACACACTCTGTTCAGCTTTGATTTCTTTTCACGCATCGTTTCTAAAACAAAACAAAACAAAACAAAACAAAACAAAACAAAACAAAACAAAACAAAACAAAACAAAACAAAACAAAACAAAACAAAACAAAACAAAACAAAACAAAACAAAACAAAACAAAACAAAACAAAACAAAACAAAACAAAACAAAACAAAACAAAACAAAACAAAACAAAACAAAACAAAACAAAACAAAACAAAACAAAACAAAACAAAACAAAACAAAACAAAACAAAACAAAACAAAACAAAACAAAACAAAACAAAACAAAACAAAACAAAACAAAACAAAACAAAACAAAACAAAACAAAACAAAACAAAACAAAACAAAACAAAACAAAACAAAACAAAACAAAACAAAACAAAACAAAACAAAACAAAACAAAACAAAACAAAACAAAACAAAACAAAACAAAACAAAACAAAACAAAACAAAACAAAACAAAACAAAACAAAACAAAACAAAACAAAACAAAACAAAACAAAACAAAACAAAACAAAACAAAACAAAACAAAACAAAACAAAACAAAACAAAACAAAACAAACCAGACCAAACCAAACCAAAACAAAACAAAACAAAACAAAACAAATAAATGATAAAGTACTGTACACGCCATGTTGAATGTAATAATGTATTTCTACCCCTTTAGTTCAGTTTCATAATGCAGGGTTGGGGATGAGGTAAGATGAATTTATAAGCATGTTTTTATGGCCGGATGCCCTTATTGACCCTAACCTCAGTTGAGGAGCTAATGAAGGTTAAATGAATTATGGTGAGTGAAAATTGAGTTAAGAGGTGGAAGGAATCGGCTGTGGCCTATGAATAGGAACTGTCCGGCATTTGTCTAGAAGTGAAAATGGGAAACCATAGAAAACCATTCTCAGGACAGCTGACAGTGGGGTTTGAACCAACGCGCCTCCCAAATTCAGAGCTTGGCTCCATAGCCAAAGTGCATTAACATGCGCAACCATTTTTTTTACAAGTTGCTTTACGTCGCACCGACACAGATAGGTCTTATGACGACAATGGGAGAGGAAAGGACTAGGAGTGGGAAGGAAGCAGCTGTGGCCTTAATTAAGGTACAGCATTTGCCTGGAGTGAAAATGGGAAACCGACAGTGGGGTTCAAACCCACTATCTCCCGAATACAGGATACTGGACGCACTTAAGCGACTGCAGCTATCGAGCTCGGTCTACATGCGCAACCAATCACTCCACTTGGTTAATAATAATAATAATAATAATAATAATAATAATAATAATAATAATAATAATAATAATAATAATAATAATAATAATAATAATAAAAGTTTTATGTTCCCGTAACTACTTTCACAGTTTTCAGAGATGCCAAAGTGCAGGAAACTTTGTCCTGCAGGAGTTCTTTTACTAGTACATAAATCTACCAACATAAGGCTGATTTATCTGAACACCTTCAAATATCACTGGACTGAGCTGATTTGAACCTACCTATGGACTCAGAAATCCAGCACTCTACACACTGAGTCATTTGACCTCTTGAATAAAAATGAAGAAAAGAATATCAGACTAAGTGCTATAACTGAACCATTGCTCATTTACATTACGAATTCTCTTAACACTGACACAGGTATAGAAAATATCTTCTTACAAAACATCTAAGAGAGGATGTGACAAGTTTCGAAATAACTCAAAGAGCAGAAGGATTATCAATTAACACAAGAGTTTTTGGTAGCTCCTCAAATCTTTCAGAAAGGATGTGAATCAAGAATCAAGGAACTTATTCAGAAAACACAGAACATTAGATGTACGTTGAATTGCATATCTACATTACCTCCAGGGAAGAACCAATCGGCGTAACTAACGAGACTGTCCACAATCAAGCTGTATGTATTTGCAGCATTCATATTCATCCTGTAAAATAACAATAGGAGACTAAAAACTTAGCAAAGGAAATTTCAATTACACATAACCAAAGATATGCAAAACGAGTTAAAGATTCAAAAGCAGAAAACACAAGTTGAAGTGTAAAGCCTGCATCCTCTGGATGAAATATCAGTTGAAATTATCCTTACAGAAGACTTGACTGATTACTGATGGTACACTGTTTTCATATAAGAAAATGCAGACCACTAAGCATACAATATGACTTTGGTTTCTACAACAAACAACATTTTGTTGCCTTCCATAAGAAGAATGTTTCAGAGTCTCCAATGAAGAAATCTGGTCTAAATGCATAGTGTACTATTTCTCATATTTTATTACCAATGAGATCAACCTGCAGAATACTGTACCTTCAACAGTGTTGTATGTTGAGGAATTGGTGAGACTTCTACAAATTACTCATTCACTACCAACCTACAAATTATGTGATGTGAGGTTAGCCAGTTTCCCAATACAGATCATTACTTTGCGATAGTTGTCAGTCATATGATCAGTTCGTGCGTAACCTCGGCCGAGGTAACACGGCAAGCGGCGTGTCGGTACTGTGCGGTTATCGCGTAGTGCAAGTGTGTGTTCCTAATACATATTTTGTGTAGTTCTTGGGAAATTGTACGTACAATCATGGCAAGTATCAGGAAGAACACTATAAAATGTGTTTTCGACGACAGGATTAATAGGCCTTCACCTTTAGAAATCCATCGTTGGGTTAGTCACGAACTAAAACTTAACAGAGACCAAGTGATTGCTATACAGTTAAATAACGGAGAAAATGCTGTGTACATAAAACTAGTATCTGTGACTCTTTATGAAAACCTTCTAGCACGTCACGAAGGAGTGAAAACTTTTCTATTAGCTAATGGTGGTACCACTAAAGTAACGGTTTCGGCAGCGGACACGTTAACTAAACGCGTACGTGTGTTCAACCTCCCTCCAGAAGTAAGCAACGATCGTCTTGCACGAGTGCTCTCTACATATGGAGTAGTCAAAGACATCCAGGAAGAACGGTGGAATGAAGCCTACGAATTTTCTGATGTAAGTAATGGCATACGAATTGTAAAAATAGAACTTAAGTACCCTATCCCGTCTCAGCTTATGCTGAATGATTGTAGAATTCTACTATCGTACGAAGGACAATCAAAATCATGTTTCTATTGTAAAGAAACGACACACCTTCAAATAGATTGTCCCAATAGGAAAGCGCGTTCCGCGCTGAGTAGAAAACAAACATACAGCTCCGCAGTGGCCGAGTCTGATGGGAGCAGTACACTAAGCAATACAACAGATGCAGAAGTCGGCGTTCTCTCGCCTGAATACCCAACCGTATTAGAGAGTATTACTCACACTCCGCATAAACAACAACACAACTTTCAAGAAACCTCGCTTCTAGCTGACAGCATAGCAGACACATCTTTACCTCGTAGTACGGAAGAAGCAATCAGGACACTTTGTAGCGACAACCTGGAGAAGGGGGAAAATATTCAGACACTACGGGAGACTGTAGATCAGGCGGCAGCTGACGAGAACCCAGTTGGAATGAAACAAATAGTAAATACACCACTAGAAAGACAGCTGTGGTCTGAGGATATGGAACTTCAGGACGACACTCATACACCAACAGGAGACACTCAGTTAACCAACAAGAACACACACCCAGATTTTACAAACCATCCAATTACAGACAACAAACAAACACAGCCTGCTTCCTTGCGCAGTGCAGACATGGAGCTTACACCGGATTTAGACAATTCTTCCCTTGCTGACCCTGTAACTGATCCTAACACACCTACAGGACCGAGTGTTAGTGAAAGTGCAGTGACGTTGCTAGCAGGTGACAAGACTACCCCGAATACGACAGGCAGTACCAAGGACTCTCACAACCTACAGATGAAAGTTGTCAAACAATACGTTGCACGTGACGAATCAAAACCGTACAACACCCAAAGGCGTAGTACCTCACGCAGTCGGCTTAAATAATAGAAACTCTAAACCAGAGTATGTGTGACAGTGTATTGACCACAACAGCTTAATCACATCCTTCTACCGGAATGAATTCTACTACAATTACCTTGATTCTTCCCTTGTTTCTGCAGATGACTCTTCTACGTTGTGTCACCACCTTGAATGTAGGCGGCGTCAAAAGTCTAACCACGCAAGCTCTCCTTCAGGATTTTCTCAGGGTTCATGACATAGATATCCTATTTCTTCAAGAAGTTAATGATCCAAACTTAGACTGGCTGTCGGGATACGAATATAAAGTAAACGTAGGTCCATCACTTCGAGGTACGGCTATAATATATCGAGCAGGACTGACTGTTTCTGACGCGGAGTTTCATCCCAATGGTAGAATTGTTTCTGTGCAATGTGAGGACACCATTTTTATTAATGTTTATGCTCCGTCCGGTTCGCAAGGGCGTCTAGACAGAGAACGCTTATTTGAAGATGACATCAGATATTTTGTGCAGGGCCCTATTAACAACATAATTTTGGCCGGTGATTTTAACTGTGTATTAAATCCGCGTGATCAAACTGGACATTTCAATAACTGTCGCAGCCTACAAAATCTTGTTGAGGGATTACAGTTACATGACGTTTGGGAACTGAAACATGGAACTGATGTCCAATTTACATTCTACAGGGCTGGGTCGGCTTCTAGAATAGATCGGGCGTATATATCACGAGAGATGAAAACTAGGCTACACAGTTCTGAGGTTATACCGGTGTCCTTCAGTGACCATCATGCTCTCCTCTTTCGTTACTCAACAACAATACGACCACCTCTACATGGGCATGGATTCTGGAAACTTAATGCGTCCCTCTTGTACGACCAAGATGTCCAAATTGATTTTCGAGCACTATGGATGAAATTGCGTAGTAAACGATCTAAATACCATTACCATGTGACCTGGTGGACGGATACTGTTAAACCAGAAATTAAACGATTTTTTCAAAAGATTTCTAAACAACGGGCAAAGGAAAAGAGGAATACCTTGAATTTTTATTATGAAGTTTTATACCAGCTTCAACGACAGCAAGCCAGTGGAGAGAATGTCCTTAATGAAATGAAAGAACTCAAACACACTATCATTAATATTCAAGAGAATCATCTGAAAGGGGCGTTCGTCCGTGCAAAAGTCCCCTCAGTATATGAAGAAGAGCGTGCTTCACTATTTCACATTTTGACTGAAAGACGTAAAGGGAAGAGGAAAGCAATTACTAAACTCCGGGATGAGCATGGTCACATACAGTCGGAGATGACAGACATTCTCAAAATTGGTGCAGACTACTTCACAACACTATTCCATGACGACCCACCCATTAATCAGCCCTCTTACAGCATCCTACAGCACGGTCTACCAACACTGAATAAATCGTATGAGTCAAGTTTGATTGCAGACATTACCTCGGAGGAAATACTCTCTGCACTTTCCCAAGCACAGCGTCATAGCTCTCCAGGCCCAGATGGAATAATTTATGAATTCTACAAAATAATGTGGGACATAATAGGGGGTGACCTGTTGCAAGTGTACCAAGAAATACTAGAGCGGCCACACATCTTAATGGAAGATTTCACGTCGGGAATTATTCTTTTAATTCCCAAAACCACAAGACCTCTAGAAATGGAAGACTTCAGACCGATCACCTTGCTAAATACAGATTACAAGATCTTCACTAAAATAATAGCATCTCGAATAAAACTGCAGTTGAAACAGATCATCGGACCATGGCAATCGTGTGGGACATCAGATCAAAATATTATCTCCAATCTGTTAGTGCTCAGAAACATCATTCTGTTACACGACAAAGCCTCATCGAACCTTCCTCCCACGACACTCGTAAGTTTGGATTTCCACAAGGCCTTCGACAGAATAAAACATCCATATCTATGGTCCACAATGCAAACTTTCGCCTTTCCACCTAAATTGATTGAGTGCATTAAAGAACTGTATAGAATAGCTACCTCACGAATCCTTATAAATGGACATCTAACTGGGAAAATACCTATACGGAAATCAGTTCGTCAAGGATGTCCCCTCTCTATGCTTCTGTTCATCGTAGCGCTAGAACCATTTCTCCACCGAATAAATCAGTGTATATTTGGCCTGTCACTCGGTGCACAAAAAGTGACAGTACGGGCGTATGCTGATGATGTGTGTGTTATCCTAACAGAACCATCCGACGAAGAGCGAACTCTACATATCATCCACGAATTTGAAGAAGATTCAGGATCGAACGTAAATAAGAAAAAGTCCGGAATGCTGCTTCTTGGCCGTCATCCATCACCTTCGCCTAATAGATCACTGCCCATTGCAACTAAGTTGAAGATCTTAGGAATTGTTTTCCAACAAAATTTTAAAGACATGTTAACCGAGAATTGGACGTCGACAATTAATAAAGTTAGAAACACCTTAATGCAGCAGCATACCAGGTCTCTGAATTTCATCCAAAAAGTATGGCATATTAATGTGTTTGCTTTATCTAAAATTTGGTACTTTGCGCAAGTCCTACCTGCAACAAAACAAATAACACAGCGTATAGAACTTTGTCTAGGCCACTATCTTTGGAGAGGTTCCCTATATCGGGTGAGACGTGATCAGCTGTACTTGCCGGTTACACATGGCGGACTCAACCTAATCTGTGTAGACCTGAAATGTAAGGCTCTGCTGGGAAGAACAATACTTAAATCACTGTCAGGGTTGCACACTCGAACAGAACTGACATTTCTTACACCTCCGGAGCCTGATGTCAGAGGTGGTCGACATAGGCATATACATCCTGCTTTCCGAACCATCGTTGGTATCCTTGACAGCCTCCCGCAGGATCGGAAGGAACGAAAAGAATTTCACACGACAAAGAATTTCTACACTTACCTGCTGAAAGGATTACAGCGACCAGTACCGGTAGAACAAAAATTTCCTCAAAGAAAATGGAAAATGGTGTGGTCAAACGCTAACAATCAACAAGTACCCACCCCGTGGAGGTCATCAGTCTACTCGTTAATTAATGACATCGTTCCAACAGCAACAAAACGATTTCGTCACAACTTGTCTGAAGATAATAAGTGTGGACATTGCGGCGAGGTTGATACCACAGTGCACCGAGTTACATCTTGTCGAGAAGCGCGACTTGTCTGGACATGGACTGTCAATACAGTGCGGAAAATACACGGAGGTCTGTCTTCTTTATCGACTGAGCAGTTAATGATTGGCGAATTTCAACTGGAGGAAAAATCAGCAGTGAATGCTGTAACATGGTTGCTAGC
This sequence comes from Anabrus simplex, assembly GCF_040414725.1. NCBI lineage: Eukaryota > Metazoa > Arthropoda > Insecta > Orthoptera > Tettigoniidae > Anabrus > Anabrus simplex. The sequence goes on from NC_090265.1 coordinate 182,086,696, forward strand.
GGCGGCAGTGCATTGGAATTTGACGGCATACGATAAGAGTGGATGGACTTTGGTGGACTTTATCAGATCAATCAAGACTGCTCGTTGGGAACTGGTAAAAAACCGCAACATAGAGAAATTTGCGAAACATCTATTTCATTTTTAAATGTATTTTCTGTTATGTTATCCGGTGAGGTACTGAGAACTGATAACAGTGAGATGACTCTGTATTTTTTTTTAAAAGAGTGTTATTCTAATTTTGGATTCTTTCCTTAAATTATAACGTGCAGTTTAGTGTTTCTATTAGACTCAACACTCGTATACAATTCTACAGGTGTGCTTTTGGGTTTCAGGTCAGTCCCTTTCTTTAAACTGTCATTTTAAAAAATTAATTTGCAATGTGATTTGTACTTTGTAACTTTGTACTTTTGAAAAGGCGAATAAATTAAAAAAAAAAAAAATATGATGAGCTGACCTTGGATAATAGGCAAAAATATTTTGTTCCTCATTGATATACAGTAAAATTAAGTCACTGCATATTAGCACAATCAATATTGGAAATTCTATTATACCTACAAATGCTTAAACTGACAGAACTTATTTTATATTTTGTGCTTTTGAATAATAAATATATTTGTTTAAAGAAAGCACAGTAAAATACAGTAAAATCCCTCTTATCCAGCAATAATGGGCCCAGACTAGTACAGGATAACTTATTTTGCAGGTTAACTGAGATTTTCTATGGACTAGCTCAAAAATGCATTATTTATACTACATATCACATAAATATTCTCAATTAATGAATTTAGGCATATTGTAGAACTTCCAGAGGTTTTAAATTGTATTTTAATAGGTAACTGTTAAAATGCAAAGGATCCATTGATAATGTACTGAATCATAATTCTAAGCTTTACAACATAGCCTACACAAATTAAGTGAGAAAACAGTTTACAGTAGTCTACAGAACATTCACCATCACTGGTATATATATTGTTACAAAAATGTACTAACAAATAAATATGAAGGTATGGCAAGAATGTTGATGACTATCCACGTTGTAGTGTAACAAATGAATATTTGAACTTCTTAAATACATCTCTGATATCTACCTGTTTGCATGACTCCCTCCAACGTTTAAAAAATAAAAATTTTGAAAACAGTGCAAATGTATTATGTTGTGAGCTGACAAAGATAAAGAATGCAATATGAATGGAGAGAAACTATCAGAAATGTGTGCAGCAGAGGAATTACACATACCGTACTAAATGGTTGGTGGTCAGGGGATAAAAAAGGGAATTAACTTACAAAGTCGATTCGGGAGAGAGTATTACCGATCTAGTAGTCGTATCTAGAGAGGCACTGAATTAAAGACATAAAGGTAAAGAACTGGGCAGCATCTCATCATTTCCCAGTTGTTACTTGATTGTAGAGAAGTGAAGGGAAAATGAAGGAAAAACAACAGATTACTAATGTCAGAAGCAGTTGGTAAGATATAAGTGGAGAGAGGAACATAATTTAGGAATGATTATTGGGGGGGGGACAACATTTGAATTTTGAAGTTAGGTATTGAAGATATGATGAAGAATAATAACATAGATGAAGCAATACAAACTGTTGAAAGATCGACAGTAATACCAGGCAGCAAAATGGCTGCAAGATTGCTTTTTTTTTTTTTTTTTTTTTTTTTCCCTAGTTGTTTCACGTTGCACCGACACAGATAGGTCTTATGGCGACGATGGGACAGGAAAGGGCTAGGAGTGGGAAGGAAGCGGCCGTGGCCTTAATTAAGGTACAGCCCCAGCATTTGCCTGGTGTGAAAATGGGAAACCACGGAAAACCATTTTCAGGGCTGCCGACAGTGGGGTTCGAACGTACTATCTCCCGAATACTGGATACTGGCCGCATTTAAGCGACTGCAGCTATCGAGCTCGGTGCTGCAAGATTGAGAAGAGAAAATAAACAAAACTTGTGGTATAATGATGAGTGTAGGAAAACAAATCTGAAGTGATAAAGGCACTAACAGCATACAAAAATAAGGGATTGCATGAGTTAAGGATACAATTCTGTAGGAAAGGAAGGAGTACAAATATTTACTGAGTGAAAATATAAAGAATTGGCAGGCCAAAGAGGTACAGTAATTAAATAGATATTGTAAAAAAAAAAAAAAACCAAGAAAGAATGGAACTGAATAAACAAAATTTATAGAGAAAATAGATGTAGTAACCATGTAAACATAAGCAACGATGAGTGGATAAAGTATTTCAAGGGATTATGGATGAAGTACTAGTGCTAATGAAAAAATTGAAAGGAGGGGAAATCAGGTGCTATTAGTGGAATCATGAATTTTGGAAAGTTTTCTTTTACAATTTGCTTTACATTGTACCAACACAGATATGTCTTATGGTGATGATGGGTTAGGAAAGGCCTAGGAATGGGAAAGAAGTGGCCATGGCCGTAATAACAGTAAAGCCCCAGCATTTTTCTGGTGTGAAAATGGGAAACCATGGAACCATCTTCAGGGCTGCCGACTGTGGGGTTCGAACCCACTATCTCCAGAATGCAAGCTAACAGCAAAGTGACACAAACTACACAGCCACTTGCTCGGTCATCATTAAAAGAATAATACATAATTACTTAGAGGAAAGTTGGTGAATTACAAGTTACAGCTATAGATCTACAGAAAGCTTTCGATTGTGTTAGCAGATGGACCATTGCTGCAAGGCTGGCTAGAACAGGGGTGTTGAATTAAAAGATTAATGCCACAGAAGAACTGCTTTCAGAGTTTAAATGTGCGATTAAAGTAGAGGGAAATGGTAGGATAAATTCATTCAAGTAGGCATTGGGCTAAAGCACGGGTGCAGACCATCATCAATATTGTTCATAATTTTTATTTAACAATATTTTGGATAATGAAGGGAAGGAGAATATGGCATTCCCATGTCTTAACAATAAAGAAATTCCTGGTCTGGTTTTCACACACATCATCTTTCTGCACTGAGCAAATGGCCGTGCGGTTAGGATCGTGCAGCTGTGAGCTTGCATTCAGGATACCCCACTGTTGGCAGCCCTCAAGATGGCTTTCTGTAATTTCCCATTTTCACACCAGGCAAATGCTATACCTTATTTAAGGCCACGGCCACTTCCTTCTCAATTCTATCCCATCATAGCCATAAGACCTATCTGTGTTGGTGCAATGTAAAGCAAACTGCAATTTAAAAAAGTCCTCCTGTTCTAACATCAGTTGGTATGCAAAGCAGCATGGATGTTCATGAAGATTTTGGCAAATAATACGAGAGTCGAGTCATAAGTCATGGCAACCATTTTTTTTTCTTGCGAACAGGAGACAACACGGAAAATCTAAGATATGCATTTGGAAATATAGGGCATGTACTTATACATAATGCCTGAAGGCAAATTCTGACTTCAGGAGATTCTCGTAGGAAAGTGACAGAACACAGGCCATGGGTAAACATAGTTTTATTATGGTATAGACAGCAAATACACAAGACTACGTACAAAGGACAGGTTTCCACTGGTTACAGACCTTCGAAATAATCACCCAAGGTTTCCACTGTGCGTTGCCAGCGGTGGGGCAGGCGGTGAATACCATTCGCTGCATGTGTATCGCTAACGTGTGCTCTCTCCGAAATGCTGTTGCGATGTCCTCTTTGTTAGCTTCTTGACTTTGGGGATTAGATCATAGCCACATGGGCTCAGATCAGGCAAATAAGGCAGGTGTGGAAGAACCTCCCATCCCCACCGTTGTAAGCGACGCTGAACGATGGCTGCTGTGTGAGCTGTCGCATTATCATGTAGGATTATGGCACTGTCCAAAAGATCTGGTCCCATCCCCACCGTTGTAAGCGACGCTGAACGATTGCTGCTGTGTAAGCTGTCGCGTTATCATGTAGGATTATGGCATTGTCCAAAAGATCTGGACGTTTGGTTCACACTGCACGGCGCAATTGGTACAACAAAGAAAGAATTGTAATAAACATATTTGTCCATGGACACTGAACGGCCTGGGCGAGGCAAATCGGCAGTCGATACTCTACCCCGTTTGAGCGTCTGCACCCAACTCGCCACTGTTCTATAGGACATGGCATGCAAACCTAATGCTTCCCGCAGCTCTGCATGACATTGGCATGCATTTCTGCCGCGGAGAACTGCTATTTTAATATACGATCGTTGCTCTTGCTTGTAGACTTCCATTTTGTGACGCTCTCACTCACACACTGAAATTGGGAGCGTGCTTAGACCCACACTGTTGTTTACATACACTATCTAGTGGCATCATACGCAAGTACATACCGTACATTTCCAAATGCATATCTTAGATTTTCCATGTTGTCTCCTGTTAACAATTAAATTAATTGGAATGCATTATTGTAGTTAGTTTCATAGGTTTCAGTCCTTAACTTTTGTGTTAGGAAAGTAAGCTTCATATAACAACGTACAGGTATAAAAGTGGTTTTGGGATCAAATTAAAAAATTTATTAAGCTAATGATTTTAATTATGTCCATATTGCATATACTGTACTTCCAAATATATTAGGAGATAAGTATCTTTAAAAACAAGAGCTCTGCGGTAAACAGAACAGGGATACATTTCTTGGAAAACTATTGTTATACAGTTACAGTTTGGTCAAATATTTTAAAGTTTTTAAAATTATTTTATGGCATTTTATCCATAAATTTAAGGGCATTTAACTGATAATTTTCAGTGAACTTCTAGGTCATCAACATCCACCCCTACTTATGACATATCTGAAACATCACGGATTTAGGAATTTCCCTCTCACTGCTGGCTTCACTTTGTGCATACTTGCAGTGTTCACACAAAACAACAAGGTCATGCAGTCCTTGTTTGTTTAAATCCCTTAGGAAATGTTTCATTTTCACAGACAAGAGGAGTTGTAGGAATATACCTCCACAATAATCCTCTCACATTAGCATTATAAAAGCCTGCCTAGTGGCCATGCTTGTTAAGGCATCAAGTCTGTATGGTCTGACACCAAGTTCTATTGGTAGAAAAAAGAAATCCCCTCATAATGTTGGCCAGCAGGGAAGGAGAGATGGTGGTATACAATTTCTAATCACTAGATTGCATGCCAAAAGCTTGGGTTCGATGCCAAACCTCTCCACAGTGTTCATATGGAGTAATGTAAATTTGACTCCTCATCCCGAGGTGATGTAGCTCTTTTCAGGCACACCCCCAATGGAGGCGAGTAGCATGTACCTATTTAACCACATACTAGCCCTGCAGCCATTCTTAAATTTCTGGCAGTACTGGAAATCTAACACGGGCCACCAAGGACAGCAGCTAATAGTGCTAACCATTATGCTACGGAAGCAGGCTTCATATCGAGTGACAGCATATGATGCTGTCAGTGGTGATTCGTCCATCGGATGGGGACATAGGACTTCTTGGTGTTATTTGACAAGAGTAGCCTATATATCAACACCGGGTCATCATCATTATGTCTGGCTCCACGGCTAAATTGTTAGCGTGCTGATTTTTGGTACAAAGGGTCCCGGGTTTGATTCTCGGCCGAGTCAGAGATTTTAACCTTCATTGGTTAATTCCGGTGGTTTAGGGAATGGGTGTGTGTACTGCCTTCATTATTAGAATTCATCATAAGTAGGGCCCCATTCTCATAGATGTGCAGGTCGCCTATCGGGCGTCAACTCGAAAGACCTGCACCAGGCCTCTCAGAAGGCCACAAGCCATTTATTCATCATCATCATCATCATCATCATGATCATCATCACACTCTCAGATACACAGGTGACCAGGTAGGCTTCTCCAGAAGCCACATGACATCAGTCAGCTGATGACAATAGATGAATACACCCCAGAAGATTTCAAAGTCATTAAGTGATTCTCACGTCAACCTCTTGCAGTGAACACGAGAAGTAGGAAACTTCAAAGTGAATCTCTTTGGAGGAAGAGCTGGAAACTTAATTCTTGCATTCAATGTAGTAAAAGATTTCAGTGTAATTGTACATTCGTGCAAAGTGCCAGGAAGACAAAAATATCTTGCTCCATCTCATCGACAATAAGAATATAAATGATAACATTATTTTAAAGTCCTACAAACTACTTTTATGGCCTTCGGAGATGTTGAAGTGCCAAAATTTTGTCCTGCAGCATTTCTTTGATGTGCCGGTAAATCTACCAACAAGAGGCTGGCATATTTGAATAACTTCAAATACTTCCAGACTGAGCCAAGACTGAATCAGTCAACTAGGGCTCAGAAATCCACGAAGTCTTCCGTTCGGCAGTGGATACAGGAGTTCTCAATTGAACAATGGAGGATAAAATTAAATATTACAACATGTGCAGCAAAAAGATGCATAAAATCTAGCATTGAATAATGAGACTATTACGTTAGCAACACGTGTATAGTGTTGTATATGTGTCCAATAGTATGAAACTTTTAATCTGACATGAAAACACAGTACATTTATTGCATAGAGCAACAAAATGTTAATGTTCTTTTATAAAAGAAAATCAGTAAATTTATCACTTTAAGCAATATGTTATCAATATTATTTTAACACATTCAGTCCCAGCATTTAAATGCTAGGTCCAGCCATTTTCATCCTCCTCTCATCTTCTATGCAATACTTTATAAAATATAACATTGCTCCTAAACCATATTTGTTGGAAATACAAAATTCTGTACATAAATCTAGTGAATTTTAAGGGTGTGATATCTAGTATAACACTCCTCAGGGTGAAGAGAAACACCACGTTTCATGCAGTATCACAATGTTTCACCTGTAACTTTATTCTTCATCACTCTCCATTTTCTTGCTCTTCCTTTTTACTGGGAGAAATTTCAAGAGATTATGCTCCTTTCTTTTTCCATTAACCCCTCAGCAACAGGGAACATTTGGATGCCACTTTACCCAGTGGACAGAGGTGATTCAGATGTGAGCACTAACAGAATGCAGCGATCTCTTTAAAAATTCACTGTTACAACAGTTTAGCTCAGATGTTTACAGTAGAGACTCAAAAGAATGTATTTTACATTCACTAACTTTATATTTATCTTATAGTGTAGTAATGGAGAAGAAACCTTGCATATTTTGTACAGAATGAAAGTGATGTTCTTGTATTTGCCTGGGTTGATTCACAATGCAATGAAAACTAGGGTAATCATTGCTTCGGGAACTTTGAGCAGAAGAACTGGGAATGATAGTTCAAAGATTCATTCAGCACAAATCTCAGATTAATGGGATGGTTAGTTCATTACTTTCAGTTCAGTCCATTACTTGGCTGCACGAACTATGCCCTCCCATTCCTTAAGTTATGCATTCACTCTATTAAATTTAATTACTTTTCATTCAAAAACTGCACAGTACCATCCTTCTGTGACACGCAATTAACATATTTCAAAGTGGCAGCGAAATAAGTAAATACAATTCATAAGAGGTATCAGCGAGTTGAAAGAATTACAGGAATTTTCACCAGATGATGTGAACATTCATATCAGCGAAGAGATGGCAATTTATACTATCAATCTACATAAGGAAACATCAAGTATTGAAACATATATCCGCTGGAATGCAGCAGAAATGCTCTCAACCGGAAAGATGTCAGACTATTTCAAACACTTTAGAAAAGAAAAAAGGAAACCTTCAAAGATATACCATTTCCATTTCAACAACTTTAATACTTTACAAGCTAGAACAAAATGAAGTTAGGCCTGCAGGGATCCATACCACGTATCAAAGTCGGCAGCATGTGAAGTAAAGGAGGTCAATATGATGTATGGTGGTCAGCATCAAGGGTTAAGCCAAGAAAGTGGATCTTTGGCTGGTGCTCATTTTGGAGGTGGGGTTACACATTGTTGATGACGATGAAGATGCTTCAGAAGATGCAAACATGCATTTAAACTTATTTCTATCTGGCATCAAGTTTCTAAAGACTGTTTGCAAGGAGAAAAGAAAGAGAGAGATTTGTTCTTTTGTTTTCTTTTATGGAGCCTAAATGCACTGAAGAGGGTGAAGAGGCCCGAAGGCCTGCAGGTTATGGGGTGACGCGTAGTCAGGACAATGAATCCTCTTGGCTGTTATCCTTGGCTTTCTTGACCAAGGCCGTCATTTCAACGTCAGATAGCTTATCAATTGCAATCATGCAGATTGAGTAGATCTTGAACCAGCCCTCAGGTCCAAGTAAAATTTCCTGACCTGGCTGGGAATCAAACCCAGAGCATACAGGTGAGAGATAGGAATGCTACCCCTACACCAGAAGGCTGGCTACAAACTTCTACACCGTACACATAATTGGAGTAAAAACTATATATGCAGGTTACCGAACACTGTGATTGCTGATAGTGCTTTTGACCATTTTTTGCACCAAGGTCATCAATTGTCAATCTAATGGGACTGAAATATTGCAGATGCTTGGTAGTTTAGAGTTGTCCACAATCATAAAAGGCTGTGATTCATACATAAATTTGAAACTTCCTGCAAATATTGAGACCTGTGTAGAATCTCTATGATGTGGAAAGTTGTAGAATATTTTATTTGTAAATCGTTTTTAGAAATATTCACTATATGATGTGGAATGTTGTGGTAGAATATTTTATTCATATTCCATTTAGCTACCTAACCTGTATGGTGTAAAATATTGTAGTATATTTTATTTGTATTCCCTTGATCCACTTAAGTAACTATTAAATTGTAAATTACCGCTCTGTAATAGCTGGAACAGTCCAGAAAGGTTGGAACGCGAACTTTCCCTGTCAGTTGTGGATTCTAGAAATATGTCCTTACTAATTCTGGAAAATGGAAAGTTTTGTTTTTTTCCACCTATTCAATACATATAAATTTTATAATTTAGGAATTTATTGTAGATTCCACTTGAGACATGTTTCGCCCTTCATTGAGGGCATCATCAGTCAAAATATCACCTCAAGGTAAAAAATCAGGTAACTGGTTAGTAGTAGACATGTACAAATTAATACATATTATTAGCACATACAAAAATTAAGTATGGGAAATAGTTGCACAAAAGTGATGGTTGAACATGTAGGTTTATAGATGAAAGGTCAGCACCAATGCCTAAAAATAACATACTCTATAATGTTCACTTCCGGAATTTCTGTTTTGATCTATCCATCGCTCATGTAACCACTACCCCGTATTACCCAAGGGCAAATTATGCTGAAAGAGTGAATCGTAACCTGCGATCTGCCCTCATTGCTTATCACTCCGCTGACCACTCTACGTGGGATTCTTCACTAAATTGGTTGTCGTTTGCATTTAACACTGCCGTCCATGAAAGACACAAGCAAACTCCTGTTTCGTTAATGTTGGCCTTTACTCCAAATGCTGGATGAGCCTGGGTTGCTGCGCGGCCATCCGACGTTGTGATATGGGTATCTTGTTCAAGCTCACAAGCCTCTGGTTTTATTTGTCATGCGGTGCGTATCCTAGCCTGGCCCCTATACTTATTTGGATTTGTTCATACTGGTCTCTCGGTTGTGCGTGTGTGACTGTGCATTGATGGATGAGATTTGTGATGGTTTCCGCATCTCGCGAATATTATTTTGTGCCTTCCTTACTTTCTTTATTATATTTGTTTTTGGCTTTGTATGCCCGATTTCTAAAAAAAATTCTTTCAGTTAACATGTTTCACTGTTTGAGATATTGATTGATTCGGTAACTATCGCGAACTATCATCTTCCTAGCTTTTTTTTTGGCCGGGCTTTTGCTTCTCGGTTCTTTTCTGATAGCTGGGGATGCGAGTCTCTACGGGGCTATTTGCTGTGGTGGCCCATGTCTTTTGAATGGATGTGGCTGTTGAGGCCCAACATTGCCATATACTCCATTACGCAACTTTCTGAGTTATATGTGGTCTTTTGTGCGTGTCCTACTTTTCACAGCGAGAAAAGGGATGCTTCGTATTTTGACTAACTGTTCCGAGAAAAGGTTTGTTTTATCACTGATGTAATTCTCACTCATCGGAACGCTTCCGTGACAACTCCGTTAGTGTTTGTAAAAGATAAAGTTTTCTGAACTGAAAGGAAATTGACAACACACACGGTATTCCTTGGATAAAACATTTAAATTATTTGTCATTTGTATCCCCATATTTTGTTCATTTACTCATTTAATTTCATTTTTATGTTAATAAACCCTTTTATTGGATCCGTTTTGTTTGATAATGATGCTTGTTTTAAGGGGCCTAACATCGAAGGTCATCGGCCCTCCGTTTTGTTTTATTAGGGGTCATACCTCTATTACTTCCTCCCCGTAATTTAAGAGGCACAAGTTCAGCTCCAGGCAGTTTTCAGCCTGTTCCTACCGAGTCCATGAGGTAAGTATTCACGTTATGGTGAGTATACATTTACTGTTCAGCGTGGGTTAGTGGGCTGTTAGAAAAAATGAGTGCAATTGCACCAGACAAAATAGTGACTGAATGGGTTGCTATATTTCTAGAAAATAGATTTCAGAGAATTAGAGTAGGCCAAGCTTTATCTGACCCTGTAATAATTAAGAGGGGAATTACTCAAGGCAGTATTATTGGACCTTTATGTTTGTTTGTTTTTTTGGCTAGTTGCTTTACGTCGCACCGACACAGATAGGTCTTATGGTGACGATGGGACAGGAAAGGGCTAGGAGTGGGAAGGAAGCGGCCATGGCCTTAATTAAGGTACAGCCCCAGCATTTGCCTGGTGTGAAAATGGGAAACCACGGAAAACCATTTTCAGGGCTGCCGACAGTGGGGTTCGAACTTACTATCTCCCGAATACTGGATACTGGCCGCACTTAAGCGACTGCAGCTATCGAGCTCGGTCCTTTATGTTTCCTTATGTATATAAATTATATGAATAAAGAAGTGGAATCAGAGATAAGGCTTTTTGCGGATGATGTTATTTTGTATAGAATAATAAATAAGTTACAAGATTGTGAGGAACTGCAAAATGACCTCGATAATGTTGTGAGATGGACAGCAGGCAATGATATGATGATAAAAGAGGCTAAAAGTCAGGTTGTGAGTTTCACAAATAGGAAAAGTCCTCTCAGTTTTAATTAGTGCGTTGATGGGGTGAAAGTTCCTTATGGGGATCACTGTAAATACCTAGGTGTTAATATAAGGAAAGATCTTCATTGGGGTAATCACTTCAATGTGATTGTGAATAAAGGGTACAGATCTCTGCACATGGTTGTGAAGGTGTTTAGGGGTTGAAGTAAGGATGTAAGACCCCAACTAAAGTATGGTTCCAGTGTATGGGACCCTCAGAGGATTACTTGATTCAAGAACTAGAAAAAATCCAAACAAAAGCAGCTTGATTTTTTCTGGGTGATTTCCGACAAAAGAGTAGCGCAACAAAAATGTTGCAAAGTTTGGGCTGGGAAGACTTAGGAGAAAGAAGACGAGCTGCTCGACTAAGTGGTATGTTGCAAATGATGTCTATGTTGATGCTTCTTTTGGACCCTGTCAATTTTTGGTGAGTGATAATGCAAGAGTTTTTACCTCTGTCCAGTTCCGGAATTTCTGTTTTGATCTATCCACTGCTCATGTAACCACTACCACGTATTACCCGAGGCCAAATTATGCTGAAAGAGTGAATCATAACCTGCGATCTGCCCTCATCGCTTATCATTCCGCTGACCACCCACGCCACGGACTAATGTATTGAATAGGTGGTTAAATAATAAATTAGCATCCTACAAGTAAGTGGTATGTTCTGAGCTGTCAGAGGAGAGATGGTGTGGAATTACATTAGTAGACGAATAAGTTTGAGTGGTGTCTTTATAAGTAGGAAAGATCACAATATGAAGGTAAAGTTGCGATTCAAGGGGACAAATTGGGGCAAATATTTGTTTATAGGAAGGGGAGTTAGGAATTGGAATAACTTACCACGGGAGATGTTCAGTTATCCAATTTCTTTGAAATCGTTTAAGAAAATGCTAGGAAAACAACAGATAGGGAATCTGCCATCTGGGTGACTGTTCTAACTGCAGATCAGTGTTGATTGATTGATTGATTGATTGATTGATTGACTGACTGATACTGTTAATTTATGCATGTCCTAATTATTCTTCTTTCTGTGTTAAGTATTTTGTCTGTTTCAGCTGTATTAGTAGTTTTAAAAATGATTTCACTAGCGTATGTTATTTCTGGCTGTGTGACTGTTTTATAATGTCTTAATTTTGCTGCTATTACTGAAGTAATAATATAGAAAAAATTAATTTCACTCATCTTTATTGTACAATTTCTTTTCAAGTCGTGGGTTGAAGACCCCTCATCCATGATTACAGAATGTCTTCTTGAAATGTTTACAAAATGTCTTGTGGACATTACTTCGATCAGGTGATAAGTACGGCATGTTTGTTTCCCACTTTGCTTTATGTGCACACACGTGTTTAGTTTTCCCTTTTGCCTTCCTGGGTTTAAATGATGGCCTTCTTTTCGTGACGAGGTAGTAGTACAGTCATTATTAACCCATGTCGAATCTATTTAAAAAATCACAAAACCTTAAAGAAAAACACCAGTTAATACAGCATGTCTATGTTGATGCATTTCATGCTACAGAATGACCACGCCACGCCACGCCACGCCACGCCACGCCAACGGTAACTCGGAAGTCACAATACAGTAAGCTTCTCCAAAGATGCTATAACCTGCTTCTTTGCACTTTCAAAGATCATACTGTTGGCAATGGTTATGCTATGTTTAGTTGCAGCTAGATGGCAGGACAGTTGCGTATTGTGAAAATTCGTACCGATGACAATAACTTGAAAATTCAATCAGTCAGAAAACAAAACAATTGAGGAACAAATGACGTCCCATGCGGGACATCTTCAAAATACGTTAAAATGAGAAACGTCCCACAAAATGCATGACGGCTGGTCACCCTAATTATTGCAATGATTTTAACTTCTCTACCTTTTCAAGCAGATTTGCGTTTTCAATAGATAACTGTTTAATTATGGAGTTTACTTCTACCAAATCCTTACGTAGCACTTCTATTATTTTGTGTAGTGATTCAGCACTTTCATGGACAATTGATGGCATCATTTTAGGCCTAGTCACATGTTTGTGTTCGTAGTTATTATCGGTACAAATTTAATTTTCTGACGATACAAAGTGAATATTTTCACTACTGTGAATACCTTTATTGTTCTTCTCACTACCTGCCATTGTCTGTACATCTCACAGAACATTTCACTTAATTTTCTAACAAAATCCGGGAGTGCTCGTTAGAAGCTTGCACTGCTGATGCCATGATGACGAACGTCACACCTGAAGTGGGAAATATGCCACCTTAGATAATTTTAAGGTGCAAAATTTAATTAAAAAATCAGTGTGCCTGATGTAATAACCATGACCCAAGAAAAAGATTGGATGGACACAATTTGTTCAACTTCAACAACATGATTGTGATGAACAGTTCTCATGGACACACGAAAGATATAGTGAAAACTTCCTTCAATGAGGGAACAAGGATGAAGTGATCATACCTGGAGGACTCACCACTTGATGTGTGAATTAATAAGCCTCTCAAAGCACATTTGAAATGGTTATACACCAAACTGATGGCAGGTAGGAACCATACATGTGTCAATCAGAAAATTTGAAGACTCGGCTTGGAGCTGATATGTAAATGGATAAAGACCATGTGAGACCTGAATATGTCAGAACTTGGAGTCGAAAATTTCAAGAAATGTGGTATAATGCACCCGATGGTACCAAAGATGACATTCTGTGGAATAATAATAATAACAACAACAATAATATTGTTTTTATGTCCCATTAACTACTTTTGATGATTTTCAGAGATGCCAAGGTGCCGGAATTTTGTCCTGCAGGAGTTTTTACATGCCAGTAAATCTATCGACACAAGACTGACACATTTGAGCACCTTCATACCAGCAGACTGAGCCAGGATCGAACCTGGGTCAAAGTTGGGGTCAGAAGGCCAGCATCTGAACCATCTGAGCCTCTCAGCCTAGCTTGAGCAAAAAAGGATGGGACTGACACAATGATGGGGATGACGACAATGACTGCGGTATAAACAGAGATGAATATTCTAAATGGTACATAAATATCAATAATAGTGTTTCATAACAAAAAGAAAAAGCTTGAGTTCACTTTAATGAATTCTTTCGGTGACTCCTACAAATGCCAAATTGTTCAAGAATGTTTAAAAATCATCTCTGAGAAAGTTAACAGGTGCTGGTAATGTTTTTCAGTTTTGTTTCCCCCCCCTTTAAAATACCACTATGGCCAACATCAAAGAGTTAATAACAGATAATTGCAAAATAAATTGGACTTAAAATAAATTCAGTATTTATAAATGAGTGATGAAAGAATGCTAAAAAAAGGAAATGCAAATGCAAGGAAGGAGAGGCCGCAGAAGAACACGATTGAGATGGAAGGACACAATTCATCGCAGTATTAAAGAAACCTGGACTGGGACACAGTGTTGTTGGAGGAGAAGTGGTGGAAAGACCAAAGAAAGTGGAGAGGAACCATATTTGCCCCTACCCAGCTACAGCTGGATAATGGGAAATGATGATGATGATGATGATGATGATGATGATGATGATGATGATAAAAAGAACATTTTTCTTTTAATAATACTGCAATACGTGTGAGCCTAGAAGAAAGGGATTGTTAGGTGCTATATCTTCTGAACTCTCTTATATGGCACTGAAGCAGCTACAGAGTGCAAGCTTTTGAAGTATGGGTGTTTAGGCAGATCTTGAGGATCTCATGGACCAACCCCATCACAAATTAGGTAATTTTGTGCGTGTGATGGTCTGATATACTGTGACTGAGTGGCATGGCCCCGCGTATTAACGTGCTATGTCTGTGGAGCCGATCTCTGCATTCAGTAGACGAGTAGGTTCAAACCCCAACTGTTGACTGTCCTGAGAATGGTCTTCAGTGGTTTTCCATTTTTACTTATAGGCAAATGCTGGGACAGTTCCTACTCATAGGCCACAACTGATTTCTTTCACCCTCTTACCCAATTTCATTTAATTTTCATTAGTTCCTGAAATGGGATTGGCGTTAGGATTGGCATCAGTCATAGAAACATGCCATATAATTTTATCTCGCCTCATCCCTAACCCCGTATCAAGAAATAGGACTAAGGGACAGAAAATATATACATTCATACATACTGTCTTACATACTGTGGCAGGTTGACAGGGGCCTCAAAACTCAAATGACTACACAGACAGGTATGTGTTTTACTATTGATTACATGTATTGAACTACTATTTACTGTTACTGTATTTACAAGTTCACTCACGTCTGAGTTTTCCACTTCACACAGGTTGTGCTCACGAATGTAACTGAACACTCAACTCTCTGGCATATGGAACTTCTGCTCTCAAATATGGTTTCTCACAGTGCAGTCTTATTCCTACGGCAGTTAACTACATAACTCACTGCACCCCGTGTAACCAAGGCTGTCTTGCTCCTCACAGATGTACCGATTCTCAACTGTCTCATAACTCGCGACTGACACACCCTCATTGGCTTCGCTCTTTATGTAAGCCAGTGGAAGAAATTCACAATTTCCACTTCTAAACCATTCTAGGCGCCTTCTTCATTATTAGCCAGCTTCTTCTAAGGAGCTTCCTTACTGCATGCCTCAACAATTCGCTGGGTGCATTGTTTTGCTCCCTGTTGGCCCCACACACACTGTCAGTGCTGGGTCGGCACTGTAGCCTTGTGCTGCCTGCATTCTAGGCCTTTATTGCCAAAATACACATTCTTATGTTTTCTTTCTGTAAAACGTCTGTTAGATTTCAGAGCTCTCTTATATTCATGCAATACAGTGATTCATTGAAAATGTACCTATGAAATAAAATGAAAAAGTGTGACGATTAGACTGGCATCAACAGCGATTTCAATCTGTACTACTCTTGATCATGAAATCTTTCTGACCTTTACAAATATTCACACATCTTCAATTACATAATTTTCCTTACAATTATGAGATTTTTTTTTTTTTTTTTTTTTGTAATCCCTCCCAACGACTTTCCTAATTTCATTCTTTTCCATACTCCATAATCAGAACTTCTTGAACTGTTTGTATCTATTTCACCCATATGAGAAGTAGCTCAGAACAAAATTATATAAATAAGCAGAAAATACAGTTCAAGGCGAAAAGAAATGATTACGTATACTTACCCTACTGCACTGTTTCAATCCAAAAGGCTCTAAATTATATTTATGAAAAGAAAATATAGTTCAAGGCATTTACTTACCCTATTGCACTGTTTTCATCTGACTGGCTCCATATGAGGTTAGGGGCAATAACAATTGCAATATTCTGTGGGGTCATCTTATTTACTTCATGGTTGCGAGAAAGAGCAGATAGGAACTTGATCAGGTAGCGTAGATTGTCGAGGTTAGCTTGAGGTAGCTTCTGAACCACCTGCCATAACGCTTGAAGACGGGCATCGTTGGAATGCTGGGATCTATGAAACACAATAGTGACCATTATAACTACAAAATGATCAACTGGTATTTATAAGACAATAAATCAACAGGATAAAAGAACCATCTGCAATGGTGTCAGTAATACAACTACAAGTATTAAGTTTATGCTTTGGAATGTACATGAAAATATTGAATATAATGAGAGTCTAAGCCTCAGTAGCTCAGGCAGCAGTGCACCAGCCTCTCACTGCTGGATACCGTGGTTCAAATCCTGGTCATTCCATGTGAGATTTATGCTGGACAAAGCAGAGGTGGGACAGGTTTTTCTCTGGGTACTCTGGTTTTCCCTGTCATCTTTCATTCCAGCAACACTCTTCATTAACATTTCATTTCATCTGTCAGTCATTTATCATTGCCCCAGAGGAGTGTGACAGGCTTCGGCAGCTGGCACATTTCCTATCCTCTCCGCTAGATGGGGGCTTCATTCATTCCATTTCTGACCTGGTCAAATGACTGGAAACAGGCTGTGGATTTTCAGTGAGAGTCTGTTAACGTAAGAGTATACATTTTCATTACAGACTGTTATGGCTTTCACCATTCATTCTGCAAACCTTCATGAATGAAATATGTGCCTCAACAATCCCCTAGGTGTAACTAGCACTGTAGCATCCTCCA
Source organism: Anabrus simplex (assembly GCF_040414725.1). Taxonomy (NCBI): domain Eukaryota; kingdom Metazoa; phylum Arthropoda; class Insecta; order Orthoptera; family Tettigoniidae; genus Anabrus; species Anabrus simplex. Next base: position 182,103,773 of record NC_090265.1, read on the forward strand.
GTTCTACACCCTCTAACTTGAAATCAGAACCTAATAATCATTGTCATCATTTCCCTCTATGGCCAAATCTATTATTCTCTCCGGTAACCTGTCCACTCCATTTGCTTCGTATGACCCAACCATCAAAGCCTGTTCATACATATACCTACGTAACATATTTCAAAGATACCTTTTATCTCCTCACTGCAAAAGAAAGTACAAGGCAACGCGATATGTTGAGTGAGATTATTGAAATTTATACAATGAAAATCAGCATAGAAAAGAGTAAGACAGGAGAAAGGGAGGGGAAAGGAGTTACAAAAATAATGGGGCAAAACCTTGAAATTATGGACAGCTTCAAGTACTTGGAAGGCAAACTGATGCAGGATGCAGGGCTGGACATGGAGATCAGTAAAAAGATTCAACAGGGAAATGCATTCTACCAGAGTGTGAGAAAACCTGGTGTGGAGGAAGGAGGTACCAATGAAGTGATGTATAAGATGTACTTCTGTCCAATATTGACATATGTAGCAGAAACCTGGACAGTGACAAAAGACAGGAGAATAAAATCCAGGCCAGTAAAATGAAGATATTAAGAAATATGAAAGGAAAAACAAGAACGGACAGTAAGAAATGAGGACATCAGGAAGGAAATCGGAGACAGAATGAGGGTAGGTAGATGGACGGACAGGATGGGATGGATGATGCAAGTGTCCTCCTATCATTGTTCTCAGCTGTATTGTCCACAAGGGCCCAAAACATTCTGAGCAACAGAGATGTAGGAACGAGTCACATAAATAAGAACGTACAAAAGAATAAAGCAATTAGACAAGAAATGACCAAGGTTCTCCAACACTAGGAATTTTGGTAGATTTGAGGTGCAAACATTGCAGCAAAGCTTGTGTTTCTAGAACTGATCTCTTCAGCCATCAAGAACCCATTATCTGAAACAATGATACACTCTGAAGATAATCGTTATGCTTGCCATGAGGGAATGCCTGTGATGATGACACAATGTATTAGTAATCATTCCCACTACGTTCATGTCTCTTTCAGCTTACAAATAATTTTTTTTTTTTTTTTTTTGCTAGGGGCTTTACGTCAAAATAAGTTTTCAATCCCATACAGCAAAGTGATACGTTACAATAGGAAACATACTCTTCAGCCAATGGTCTAAAAAGGTTAAACAGGTAGTCTGTATAGTCAGCGATGTTTTATAAAGAGCGCCTCATTTTGAGGGCACCTATGTACATCCGGGTATTACCACCTAGCTGACAGAAATTATGTTGTATTTGATATTGGGGACTGATATATATGATCCTCTACCTACTCCTAAAAGTTGTACAATACATATCTGTGATCACTGATCAGCATTTTGGTCACATTCCCTATCATTTTACCTAGTCTTTTCTTCAATGACTTCAAAGAACTTGGAAATCTATCAAACATTTCCCACGATAAATTGATCCAATCTCTAACTCCTCTTCTTATAATAAATATTTGAACTAATTTGTCCTCTTGAATTCCAACTTTATCCTCATATTGTGATCTATCCTACCTTTAAAAGCTCCACTCCAAGCTTATTCCTCTACTAATGCCATTACACGCCAGTTGCGGATCAATTTATGGGAGTGGGCTTAAAGTTACAAAATTATGATAGAACATAATAAAGGTGCTTGTGCGTGTGCAGCGCACGCATGCTTGAGTGAATTATGTTGATATTCAGATTGCAGTACACTACACAATCTTGCATTAAAATACTGAAAAACAATATGATCAAACTCTGCAGTTTTACAGCGAATGATATGTTCAGGTTATAATCTAAAATCCAACTTTCAAGACTTCTTAGAAGATATATTCAAGAGATCTGTCAGTTTTACAATTATGTCTCTATGAGGACTGTCAACAAGCATGACTTTCCAAATGTTACAAAGAGAAGCATTTCTAATGTACAGTATTACACTTGCTTTCATGGTCATGGGACAAGTCAGCATTGACTTCAGGCTTTTAGAAGGTAGCTGTACACCACAAAGCATTTAATATGAAATTCTGTTGTAAAAGAGTCAATATTGGAGTTAATTTCACCACAGCTGAATTGCATTCAAGACATATCACAACTAAAGGATTTTTAAATATACATAGTAAAAACGCATTAATTCGAAGTCATTGGGACTCAAAAATCGGACTTTGAACTGCGTGATTTTGAATTAACTGCCAATTCGCAATTCAGAAGTACCAACCCTTGCCACGTTACAAAATATTCTAAGGCCCGTTACTGCATGCAGTTAACTTTGATTCACAGTTTATACCTTTCAAATGCCATGAAAAAAGAACTATTTCCAAAATGTATCGAAGAAGGTGCATTTACAGTATTCAAATAATGTACTTGGATATCTCACTGGCAAACATAACCTCACGCAACGAAAGAAAGGCAAAAAAATAAAACACGATTCAAAGACAGGGAGAAATCTATGCTGGCTCCCATGTGCAAGTGCTTTATTCATTGGATTACTATACTGTATGCATTTTAGATGCCTTGTATTTACACAGAAAGTACCCGATGCCCTTAAAATCAAACTTCCTTACGACTCTATCCTTGTACGATTTCCCGCCATGGCACTTCTCTCGTACGTCAGAAATGTGAACACTTGCCATGTCACAAAGTATTCTAAGACCCATTAATACATGCAATCACCTTGATTCACATTTTAAACCTTTAATGCCATGAAAAAACATATTTCCGAAAGGTATCCAACAAAGTGCATTTACAATGTTTAAATAATGCACTTGGATAAATCACTGACAAACATAACCTCACGCAATGAAAGAAAAAAATCACACAATTCAAAGACGAGGATAAATTATGCTGGTTCCACTGTGCAAATGCATTATTTTTTTTGATTTCTGTACTGTTTGCATTTTTAAATGCTTTGTACTGGCATGGAAAGTGCCCGACGCCCTTAAAATATGGTGGCTTATCGAACTTTCATATGACGAGGGGATGAAGCAAATACAGTAGAGACAATATGCGACATTCAGCGAGATATCGAGGGACAGCTATTAGAGCTCTCTCTAGCGGATTGACCTGAGAACTACTGATTCTGTCATATAAGAACTACTGATTCTGTCATAAGAGCACGTGTATCTGTGTGTGAAGTTTTTTTTGGGTTATTTATGCGTTTTCAGTGAGTTTTATTTTAAAAAATAAAAAAAAATAAAAAAACCTGTCCAATACGAGAAGGGCTGGGCATCGATGGAGGGACCTTGCTAGATTACCCTAAACCGTTCATATCCAATCTTGTATAAGTGATGTGCCTATCCACCCATTTTCTTGGACACGAACATGGATCCCTCATGGAAATTTAACTATAGGCAATGTTTTTCATTTTAGAAAAACGTTAGGTGCAAGCTTTCTGCCATCAGGTGTTACAGCAAGCATTGCAGTACATTGTTGTTTTTCGCTTCCGGTAGTGCGTACGATAACACATTATATCCCTTTCTTATTGACTGTTCAACTTTGTGGCATATGGAAACTGAGTGGCGTTTGACCTGCGGTTCCTATTTGGGAGATCAAATATTCCTTCACTTTACGCTTCTCAATCACAAAGCGATGAAAATCAATTACTTTTTGGTTGAAATAATTTGGCATTTTTTTGGCATAACATTGTTCTTAGTCAGAGAGAAAGTCAATTTCTCTTCATAAAATTAATCATCCAGCTGTGGCTAATCTTCATATCTGACACACTGATTCCATGTGCAGCAGCGATTTCTCGTCCTTTAAAATACAGCATTTTGTGAGAAACAGCATATCCAATGTTGTGTAACTAAATCATATATTTAAGCAGACCCTCCTCTTCTTGGCGAAACTTGCCGGTTTTTGGTCCGCGAAATGTTTTACGAGACTTGTTGGTCGCTTGAAGTACACTTCTCTGTTACTGCGGTAGCGCAAGTTGCATTCAGGCACAATACTTGCGGCCCGCTGCCGTATTTCTGTATGTTTCGGCGTAACTGATCACCGTGAGTTTATATGAAGCAGTATTACTCAAATACTTGCTCACTGTGGAATAACAAACAATTTTGAGATCACAGAAAACGCATGTCCCGTCCCCGTAACATTCCTAAAATATGTTTGTACCAGACTGGAATAGAGCGTCACTAGTCGCTTCTGCACTGATTCTCTCATTGAACTAGTGCAGTGGTATTTCCTACCGGCTGATAACAGCACACTGCCCAGTATTCTGAATGCTCGGTTTCACAATAGGAAGGCTGTTACTTGAGTAGCTGTCATCTTTATTTTGAAATGCATCTGGAGCTGTATGATGGATGTTCAAAGAAGTGGGTGCGTCAAATACGTGAACATTTCTTTTTCTCCACTTTGGACCCAAAAATATTGGGATGCGTAAACTATGCAAGGGCGTTAATTATGCAAGAAAATATGGTATGTTTCAATAATAAAACATTCATATTAATTATTAACCATATTTCCTTTGAATCTGTACTTACACAGAGAAGCAAAAAACACTTTATTGTGTTCATATTGCTGTCATGTTTGTTTTCCGTCCATTGGCACATCCTTTAAAAATTTGGGAAAACCACAGAGTGAGTCTTTCTGAGGATGTAGATAGGCAGGTGGAGAGCGAGTGCCTGCCATTATAACAAAAACTGCATAACTCGATTGTAACTGGCAGTAGGAAGGGGGCCTGCCATCATAATGAAAACTCCCCAACTCAACTGTGAGTGGCAGTAGGCAAGAGGGCCTGCCATTACAAAGAAAATTTGCTAACCTGGTCTTCACATGAGAAACAATATATGGCGTCTTCACCGTTGTGTTTCTGGGGTAATGCTAAGAATTATGAAATTTAATAAAATCTTACTCACAATGTGTACAATATTTCATCTAGAATTCTGTATATAATGTAGAATTCCATAGCGAAGCACGGGTACATCAGCTAGGTTGAATTACGATGAAGTTCAAATGGGGTTCCAGTTATTAGGTTAACCCGATGAGTGCTACGCCCGCCTATAGACGGGCTGATGCGTCCGGTCCACCACTGCTACGCCCGTCTATAGACGGTCCACGAGAATTTTAATTTTTTTTAGTTTCCCGGTTCACTTTCGAGTGCGAATTTGATCTCTGACATGTTCTGCCTTCTGTTGGGCATTATGTAGAACTAACTGATCAGAGATTATAGCTTCGGGAAGTAACTTACAGAGCTTTTTGTAGACGTCTGTGGAGTTCATCTGTGATGTAAATAAACATGGTGGAACAACAGTCTAGTTTCTCATGCAGCGATGTCATTTCGGACCACAGAAACTTTCAGTAATTAACCACAACGGAAAGTGATGATGGAGATGATCATTTTAATGAATTGTTAAGCGATTTTGAAAGTGAGAGTGATAGAGAGAGTGCCGAAAATATTGTATGTGGGAGAGAAACAGAACCTCCTTCTAAACGAAAGAAGAAAAACACGGTGAGTACAAAAGCTATTTTATCATTATTTTCATGGCGGATGGATTACTTTTCCTCACCAGAGTTTCCAGTAACTGTGACAGGCTCTGAGGGCCAAGTAGTGTTTGGTAACAACCCGAAAATCATTGACGTTTTAGAAACTTTTGTGCCGGTGGATTTGGTGCAGATAGTTGAACAAATCGGCATCACCAAAAACCAGTAGAAAACATTTAACTATCACCACATTCCAGGTTTGGAAAGTATTTTAAAATATCAACTTATATACTTGTAAGAAGTTACATGTTTTAGTTGCCTACAGATTTTAGGAAATAATGTTATTTTGGGCTCTTTACTTTGTATAAAGATAATGCACGCATGGGCACATAAGTGTAATTTTGTTTTCTCTCAAAATAATATTGAACGTAAGTGTAGGATTTTCCATTTGCATTAGATTTATAAATCACCAACATTTATAAACATTTTAAGCTAATCACCCCACTGATAAGTTAAAATTGAGGCTTCTACAAAAAAATTTATATACGAATTAAAAAACTCAGCACTGAGGTACCGAACAGTCAACTGGTAACTCAGCACTTAAAAGGTTAAACTGATCAAATAAAATACATATAAAAGGGATATTATTTTCTGCTAGTTGCTTTACGTCGCACTGACACAGATAGGTCTTATGGCAACGATGAGACAGGAAAGGGCTAGGAGTGGGAAGGAAGGGGCCGTGGCCTTAATTAAGGTACAGCTCCAGCATTTGCCTGGAGTGAAAATGGGAAACTACGGAAAACCATTTTCAGGACTGCCGACAGTGGGGTTCGAACCTACTATCTCCCGAATACTGGATACTGGCCGCACTTAAGCGACTGCAGCTATCGAGCTCGGTAAAGGGATATTGAGTCTGCAGAGCAATAATGGCCCGCTGGTGCTCTGTCCTTGTGCGTGAGAGAAACTGTTGTTTTAGAGCAAGTGTGACCAACTTCATCCTATTTGAGGGCCAATATATGATGAGTGGTAGTGTCACTGGTCGCACACATTTATACAGAATTTAAATACAGTAGAACTCTAATTACCCAAACTCCAGTTATATGGATTGCCAATTATCAGTCATCAATGTCAGAACAGAGTGAAATTTAAGTTCAGTTTTTCTTCAATGAAGAATGAAATGTTGAGCAGGTATCTAAAGGGAACTCAAAAATACTAAGTGCGTGAACGAGAAAAAATTTGAAGAAACAGAGTTAATACATAAAATGCTGAAACATGTACTCCGTCTCAGGATGAGTTGATGTTGACCTTAGCACTGACTGGGGACTGCTCAGAGATAATGTTCACAAGGGAAAGTGGCAGATGAGGAAAAGGGGAATGAGCTGAAGGACGAAGAGCTGCACATGTATTGTGTGCTACAGCAAACCTGCTGATTAAGATGTCTTTCACTTATTATATCAACAAGAATGTTAGTCTTTTCCTGAATTTCGTTGAGATTGAGAATGGGATTCCATTTTTGATCGAGATTTATGTAAATATTTCCCAGAAAGTTTAATCAAGTTCCTTTATTGGCTGCATGCAGGATATCCAAATCTGTATCTATAGATGAAAATGAGCGATTTGAGAAAGAAAAACATATTTTTAAGAGACACTAACTCCCACAAACAATGGGAGCTTAATCTCCAAATAATTCATGATCAAAGAGTGTGACCAGAAAACAATATTTAAAAACTCCCTGGTCTGAAATATAAGGCTTCACCAAACATTTCTTTCAGAAAGAGTGTGATCATGTAATAATATGTTAATACTTTCGTGGGCCCAGAGCAAATGTTTTCACATTTGTTGTCTGGTATTTTTCACAGCCTTTAATACACTGTTATTTAATAAGTCCCTGTGAAAAAGGTTTTCGTGTTTGTTCTCTTGTCTTCTCCACGCCTTTTAATACACTCATCTCATCTTTAGAAATGCTGACAGCCTATATCTTTCACTGTACCCGTATATACACGACATAAAATGCACGTATGTCAGAAAAACATATCAACTGTTTATATATCCTTGTTGTATAGTTTTTATTCGTACAGTAGAAGTCCACTATAGTGAGTATGGCATATAACGAGAACTCTGCTACGACAGTTTTTGCCTGTCCTTTGAAAATTCCTATATTAAACTGTGTATTATCCTTCAGTTACAGCGAGAGCACTATCATCAACACACCCGTTATTACGAGCGATTGAGCAGTGCACGATTTTTTCTGTTACCTATATTTATGCACCCCAGCCATTATACTGCATGCGATCAATCGTCTTCAGTATCGTTTTCTTGCTATGTCCACTAGCAAGCTTTCTTGTTGATATTTGAATGCAATGTCAGAGTCAATTCGCAATATCCGCTGACTCCTGTTCCTTAAAGTAAAATTGAAATGAAAGAGGAGAACATGTTTTCGTAATAAACGTGTAAATAACGTGTTCGATAACAGTTGTTGTTAACTAGTTAGAAATACAGGCTAAAGTAAACAATTGCTTAATTTTAATGCTATATACTGAAATAAAGAATGGGATACACTTCAAGATATGTTTTTCATGACCATACAAGAATTACATTTATAATTAAGCATGAGCAAATTACTTCAAAAAAAAAAAATTGTGTTGAAATTGTCACATGATACATCTGAATAATCAACCTCAAACGATGGAAGAACTAAGAATAAAACAGTCTATATAAATGCTGTGGTCAACATACGCGCATCCTACTGGGATATAACAATATGGCAGAATGCATCATTGCTTTTAGAGGTTAGTTTATATTTTCTTGCATCTGGTTAAATTTTGGAAAGACTATTATCAAGTAAATTTACAGCGAGAATATCATTTATCTGCTGTGCTAGAAATATGTTTTCATTATAAATATAGTACGGTTAAGTTAAGCGACACTATTTGAATAAGAAAACTGAAACATTCACCAAAAAAATATGATCAATCATCTTCAGTATCAATTTCTCGCTATGTTCACTTGCGAGCTCTCTCGTTGACATTCGAAGGCAATGTCTATTAGTAATACCTGTCAACTGCTGTTCCCTAAAGAAAATTAGAAATGAAAGAGAACACGTTTTCATAATAAATACGTAAATAACGTGGTCAATAGCAGTTGGTAACTCGTTATCAATAAAGGATAAAGTAAACGATCGATTAATTTTCTCGCGTTTGGTTAAATTTCGGAGAGGCTATTCCAATGTAAACTTATAGTGAGAAGATTATCATTTCTCTAATGGCCCTTGATATGCTTTCATGCTACACATACGGTTAAGTTAGGTTATTTGACACTGTTTGAATAAGAAAACAAACGTTTGTCACACAATGCGATTGATAATCTTCGATATCATTTTCTCGCTATGTGCATTCACGAACTCTCTCGTCAATATTCAAAAGTGATATCGGAGTAGATTATAATACCCGTTGACTGCTGTTTCATAAAAAAAATTAGAAATGAAAGAGATGAACATATTTTCATAATAAATACGTAAATAACGTGGTTGCTAGTAGTTAACTCCTTAGAAATAAAGGCTAAAGTAAACGATCGCTTAATTTTAATACAATATTCCCATGCAAATTCATAGCAAGGGGGTTATCATTATTTTCTCTACTGGCGCTTGAAATATGTTTTCACGACACAGTGGAACCTCGATTCACCGTTATTGGGTGGACCACGGGGAAGAAACGTAAGATACGGGAAAACGGAAAATTCAGGAAAGAATTAAAATCATCAACAATTTGGCTAAGCATCACAACAATTAAAAGCATATAATTATAATCTAACAAACACCCTAAAACAAACCAAACTAAAGCCCTAATGGACCTTGGCCCACCAAGCGACCGCTGCTCAGCCCGAAGATCTGTAGATTATGAGGTAACATATGGTAAGTGTGACAAATTCTCTCAGCCGTTATTCCTGGCTCTCTAAACTGGGATCGCCAACTCATCATTAGATAGCTCCTCAATTAACCTGGAACCAGCACTCATATCCAGGTAAAAATGCCTGACGTGGCCAGTAATCGAAACCAGGGCATATGGGTGAAAAGCAAGCAAGCTAGACTGTGCGGCCGGCTTCAAACATTAATTACATGAGTTACAAATCTCGATACGTTACAGTCACTTTTACCCGAAAATATCTTTCATGTCAGCAACTCTGATCAGCCAAGCTCATCAAAATATCTAATAAATATCGCCAAGCCGAACAACAATCGCTTGCAAGTAGTTTTTAATTCTCTAATTTAATCGAAGAATATCAGATACAAAAGCACCCAACATGATGGCAATTTTTTTTTTTTTTTTTTTTTAAATCTTCCATTGTAATTTGGTCACCGGTATACTGTCTGTATTAAGTTTCTGGAAATCTACTGCGGCGTAAATTAGGCCTATGACTTTTAAAATTTATTTTGAACTTGAGAATATGGTTTTGAATGTATCTCAAAAGTTCTCCAATACATTAAATATTCAATTCTGCCTGTCACTAATCACAAGCAGATTGGAAACCCATCAAAACTCCAGAAATTTCGGTTTATTAGTGACCTAAAGATCAGCTGGAATCTTTTTCAATGATACGCTGCGCAAATAAAACAAATTATGTTTTTTAAGGCATTTTAACATAAAAATGTAAATGTAAAAGTCTCTCTCTTATATTAGGACCAAAAGAGTAATGGCTTTAAATATGTAAAGTGCAATATCTCTTCTGGTCTCGAGAACGCAATTGGAACCGATCATATTAAAATACTAGATTTGAATTAGGAAAGAGCAATTTCGATTCCTGTCTTAAAGCTCTGTGACTATGTTATATAGTGCCCTGTGGGAAGTGCCAAAAACCTGTTCGGCAATACAATAGAAAAAATTCAAAAATAAACATCTAATCCTGTACATAACGTAATGTTTTACAAGTACAAACATTGGACGAAACTCATTTCTTCTTCAAGTAGAGCTGTTGAAATACGCTCCGTCTCCTTCCAATTGTTGTGGCCGCTCTGCTTTATGATTTCCAACGATTCCCTAAACAATACCAGCTGAATGTGATGCTAAAATGGTCCCTTACAAAGTTCACCGCCAATCACTTTCCCAGTACAGTACTTGCTCTAATTATCGCAATGACGGGACGTTAACATTAAAATCCATAGCTGTGTTGTAGCCATCCTTTCGTGCAAAACTTTTTCTTGAAAAATGCTTGATCGAGGATTTAGCGTTGATGGGACTGAAATTGCTGGACGGTTGATCCGGGAAATAGTTTTTCGAGGAACGTTAAATGCGGGATTTTTACAACACGATATAATTAGGATCATAGGATAAAAACTTCAAGGTTTTGATCTGTATTGAATTGTGATCACAATATTTAAACTTATAATGATCCACTTTTTCATTACTATATTGTGCAATGTTTAAATTACATTTACATTAATTGCATTGAAATGTGAATATCTACTGGTTACAAATTAAGAACGTGCCAGTTATTTAACCACATCTTCGTGTGCCGTCCTTGATTCAACCACTGACAATGTCCAACAGAAGAACCTTTGAGCATTTTCATGATATTTTAACAACAATAGTTTCCGGGAATGGATAATTGTGGTTCCACTATATGTATAATACGGTTAAGTTAGCTTAGGTGACGGACGCTATTTGAGTAAGAAAACAGACATTCACCACAAAATGTTATCGTCTTCAGTATAGTTTTCTCTCTATGTGCACTTGTGAGTGCTCTCGTCGACATTTGAAGGCAGAGTCAGAGCCAATTAGTAATACCCGTTGACTGCTGTTCTCTAAAGAAAGTTCGAAATGAAACAGGATGACACATTTCCATAACACATGCGTAAATAACATCGTTAACTCGTTAGAAATAAAGGCTGAAGTAAACGATCACTTAATTTTAACGTTATATACTGAAATTAAATAAGAATGTGATACACCTCAAGATATAGAAGAGTGCATCACTGATTTCAGAGGATAGTTTATATTTTCTTGCATCTGGTTAAATTTTGGAAGGGCTATTCCCATGTAAATTTATAACAAGGACATTATAATTTCTCTACAGGTGCTTGAAATATGTTTTCATGATACATATATGGTTAGGCTAGGTGACTCTGTTTGAATAAGGAAACTGAAATGTTTGCCACAGAAGCCTCTGGAGAGATTCTATTATTTCTTCAGAATAATAATAATTTCATGTGGCTAATTCTAGCCAAGTGCAGCCCTTGTAAGGCAGACCCTCCGATGAGGGTGGGCGGCATCTGCCATGTGTAGGTAACTGCGTGTTATTGTGGTGGAGGATAGTGTTGTGTGTGGTGTGTGGGTTGCAGGGATGTTGGGGACAGCACAAACACCCAGCCCCTGAGCCATTGGAATTAACCAATGAAGGTTAAAATCCCCGACCTGGCCAGGAATCGAACCCGGGACCCTCTGAACCGAAGGCCAGTACGCTGACCATTCAGCCAATGAGTCGGACATTTCTTCAGAAAGAAATTAAATATACTTTCACGTCGTACTGAAGTTTGTAAAATAACAAAATAGTAAGCCGTAGTGTTGATATCAACCGCAAAAACACAAAATTTGAACAAACCGATTGCCGTTTCATACTGATTTTAATGTGAATGGGTTTTCCCCGGACTTTTAAGAAAAATCGGATATAACGACAATCTACTATAGCGAGTAAATTTTTAGCTGTTATGAGTTCTCGCTGTAACGGACTTCTACTGTATATTCAATAGTACGTTTTCTCACTTAACACGTTCTCTTTCCTTGTCCCCTGTGGAAACATTTCAACAAGGTTTTATCATAATTTTGTATTTTTTTGCAACCCGCAGGCCTGCCATTGGCCACATCTTTTGAAGAGAATCAAACAAGTTACGCCTCAGCAGTGGTAAATATGTGCAAAGCATCTGGTGGAAACTGAAGAAAAGAGAAATGGGAAATAGCCTTATCGAAGTAATGGCTGAATGTGAGGTAATAAACCTGGACTCAGTTAATTATATTTCAGAGACATAATGAATGTGTGTGTGTTTTTTTTTATCTTTTGGGTGAATAATAATAATAATAATAATAATAATAATAATAATAATAATCATAATAATCAAATGATCTCACATACCACGTTCAAGTATTTTGATTTTACATCATTTAGGCTGCCTGCATCTCAATTTTGATGTTCATTTTACTCTATCAGATGGCAGAGAAACTGAACTCTGTTGGGCAACCTATAGCTGAGTTTTAATTTTGTTTGGTAAATGCAGAATGTGTCGCTGGAGATTTTTGCATTTCTTTTAGTTTAAAACAATTTATTCTTTATTTGCAGTTCTCTAGTGCATTTTGTCTTGTTGTGTGTACCCTAATCTATTCTATTACAACTACAGTCTAACCTCGATATTTCAAACCTCCATTACTCAAATTTTCAGACTTGAAGTAACTTAAATATCCAGGCAGTTTGTACTATTCTTTACATGTATTTATTTTTCTATGACTTGAAATTCGGTTACACAAATTTCTCGATTTCTCGAAGCAAACATTGCCTCCCTTGAAGCCAAATATACTCTGCAACTCGAATTTTGTGCAACATTAACTGTGCAATATGACATCTGTGGTTTGTGAGGAACAGTTAACAAGTAAAGAAAGGTTTACAGTGATGCTGGGAGCTAATATGATGAGAACCGAAAAACTAAAACTTACGCGGATGACAAGCCCCATTTACGAATCTCGGCTGCGTGGTATTAACGAGAAATTTCAACGTGAAGGGAGGAAAGGTTAACAATAACAAACAGAAGAGACTAACAGATTTTTTTTCCAAATGTGTTAACTGAGGTATGTTTCTTGTTTCACTGCTGTATGTACTGTATCCTATCTTCTAAAAAGTTACTATAATAAGTGTTATAATTATGGTGATGCTGTAAAATAGAGTTTCTTTGTATATTATTAAATACTGTTAAAAATAATATATTCAGTATTAGCCTGTAGATACATATGACTCAATTATGTACTATACATGCTCAAAAATAGTATTCTTTGTATCCTGAAATTTTGATAACTTGAAATAAAATTTAGCTCCAGAGATGATTCAAGATATCGAAGTTCCACTGTACTTATAAGCAGAATTATGAATGTATTTCCCTGAAATACCTGTAACTCTGCCTAGATGTATAAATTCCAGAGGCTCATTATAACATCCTCATACCTATACACAGTCAACAAGACTGATGGTCTTATGCGACGAAGTATTTCAGAAACTGGTGTTCTAAGATATTTACATTGAATTATAAGTTACACGAGATACCATATAGCATGGTCAAATCATTTCAAAAGGCATACTCAGACCACTGTTGTTTTTAACATACCTAGCTGCCATCATCCAGTCTTCATAGAGTGCATGTGTCATAAGCGGTTCTGGAAGTTCTCGTAGATATGATTTTAGGGCACCAGCAATTACATGTGGATCTCTATATTCAAGAGCAGTCTGCAATGTAAGGCATCTAGCATCTAAGCTCATCTTCATTCGGCGCAGCTTTGATGCCCCTGTAATCATTATGAACAAATTTTTCATTCAGTAACTTAACACACAGAAACCTGATATCAATACATGTAATAATATAGATATGTGTGTGTCTTGAATCATTTTGGGTTAATAATAATAATTTATCTCCAATTACCACATATTTCTCCTGAAATTAGGTAATAAATTCAGCGTGTACAGCTTACAAAGTGGGAACAGATTAAACATGTCGGTAATGTACATATAAAAGCTGTATATTTATTTAAGACTTCTATCATACCTGTCATGCACAAAAATTTGTTACCAGATATGTAGAGTTTTATAGACTAAATTGTTGTTTCTTTGTTTTAAGAGCAACGAACCAGTCATTAAGATGGTTTACTTTTCTGTGTACTGATGTTGCGAGTAGGACTGCTGAAGTACATACGCTCGCTGTTTATACTGAAACCTACTGGAAAGTTTGTATGCACTTATAACACTACAGTGATAAGAACAACCTGAAAAGACTGCATGTAATTCGGTGAATAGCTGGATTCTGAAACAATTGCATTTACACACGTATGATTTTGCACATGTCCTCCGAAAAGCAACCCTAAAAATCGAGTACATATACAACAAAACAAAAATGAATATGGACCATTCAGAGTTATATTCATCACTTAAATTAATTAATTTATTAAATCATTCATTCATTCATTCATTCATTCATTTACCTCCTATTTTTCTTCTTTTTCTTCGTCTTCTTCTTCTTCTCTTCTCCTTTTTTTATGACCACATAGGATCAATTTAGTCAATCGTTCAGGTCTCTTTGAAGGGATTGTTCGGGCTTTGCGATCCTCCAAGTACTTCTTCAGACATTCCGATCTTCGTGTCCTTTCCTCAGTTGAAAATATGCGTGTTGTTGGTTTCTCTCATGTAAGGGTAAAGCGGAGGTTTGTATTCTTGAGTTTTGTATTCAATTTTATCTTATTTGTGGTGTCTTCTGTTGTAAGGCCCCTTTTCAGATCCTCTCTTACTTATCTGATCCACTTACATCCTGCTGTGGTATTTTTTGAGATGAGATTGTGTTGTACTAGTTGTTTCAGAAGTCTTGAATCCTGCATCCTCATGATATGTCCAAAGAATTCCAGTCTCCTCTTACGCATAGTATCTGTAATGGGTTCTAGCTCTTTGTACACGACTTTGTTAGGTATTATCTGCCACTGTCCATCTTTCTGGTATTTTTTGTTGATGCAGGTTCTTCTGATCCGCCTTTCAATTTTCTGAAGTCTGTCAGTCTTTGATAGTTTATTCAGGTGAAAAAGTGTTCCTGCTGAATATGCTTCTTTCATGTCCACTGCTAGTAATGCTAAATCGTCAGTGAGAATCGTAGGCAAAACCCAGGCAATTTGTTTAGATTTTTCAGCCAATCTTTATTTTTGGGGGACATTTCCTAAACCGTTCCCTCATTACCATTTCTAGAGCACAATAAAATAACAGTGGTGAGAGCCCATTTCCCTGCCATAGTCCAGGTTTAATTTCAAATGACTGATGTTTCACCAATAAACTACACTTTTGATTTGGTGTTAGTGAGAGTCAATTTTATCCTGTTTATTAATTTGGGGTGTAGTCCAAGGTGTCTTAAAATTTTAAAGAGAGATTCTCTATGGATGCAATCGTAAGCTTTCTTAAAATCTACAAATGTTATCACCATATCTCTGTTTCTTCAACTGTTACAGTCCATTATCAACTTAAGACTCATGATCTGATCAGGACAGCTCCACCATGGTCTGAAACCTCCTTGATATTCTCCTAGTTCTTTCTCAAGTTGTAAACTTATCCTGTTAAGGACTCTTCTGCACCACTTGGGAAGCTCATCTTCAGCACATTAACATCTGTAAGGTACTATTAAGCTCAGGTGACGAATACATCCGTGCTACAAGAAATCTGAAAGAAGAAATAACTCTCTCACTACAATCCCTCAATGTCCCTCCATCTGACAATTTGCTGCATCCATGCCTAGAAATAACAGATGCCAGGAAAGTGAGAAGAGTACTGAGAGAAAGGGCATTCAGTGAGTGGTGTAACTTGCAGCAGAAAGGAAGAGGTGTATGTTTGTACAATGAATATACTCCTGCCAACTCCTGGATTCGAGACCATCAAGGCTTATCATGTAGTGAATGGCGTGAAGCAATTAAGACGACAGCAAACATTTCAGCAGTTAGATCGGTACCAGGAAGATCTCAGAACGATTCCCTTTGTAGGCGCTGCCTCAAGGAGATTGAAACTCTTGCGCATGTTCTGGGATCTTGTCCTTGTGGTGAACTTTTAAGGAATATGCGTCACCATAACATTCACTCGTTAATTGCGGCAACGCTAAAAGACCATGGTTATCAGGTATTTGAAGAGGTTCATGGTTTAGCGGACAACGGAAGCCACAGAAGGATTGACATCACTGCTTTCAAGAATAAGAAGAGAGGTTACATCATCGACCCCACAATTCGCTTTGAAAGCCATAAGTCGCAGCCCTCAGATGTTAACCTAGAGAAAAGGAATATTTACTTGCCAACAATTCCTTACTACAGGGAGAAATACCAGATAGAGGAAATCGACATAGTAGGTCTGATGATTGGAGCAAGGGGAACGATTCCCGCTTTTGCCACTAATTTCTGGAAACAGATGTCTCTGCCAGTTACAGCGTTACGGGAGATTGCCATCATAGCCTTAAGGGGCTCACTGATAATTCTAAGAAATCACTGTTACAAGTAGGCTACCTTCAACATTTATCAAGTACAGTATATCTATTTTATCTTCTAAAAATAAATGTAAAAGTATACTTTGTCGCAAGGCAGCCTCTGCATGACAAGAAGTATTCCATAAAATAAAATTTTGTATGACATGTCTAGGAGTGAGATTCCCCTGTAGTTATTAGAGTCGGTTTTGTCTACTTTTTTGTGCAGTGGGTGAATGAGGGCTGATGTCCAGTGTTCTGGCAGTTCTTCTTTAATCCAGATAGAGACAAGTTGTTGATGGAACCCCACTGTCGGCAGCCCTGAAGATCGTTTTCCGAGGTTTCCCATTTTCACACCAGGCAAATGCTGTGGCTGTACCTTAATTAAGGCCATGGCCGCTTCCTTCCAACTCCTAGGCCTTTCCTATTGTCACCGTAAGACCTATCTGTCGTCATAAAAGGAAAGAAAAATTCCACCTAATCAATACATTTATTTTCTTGTAAAGTATTACAATCTAGGACCGGTTTCGACCCTTCATAGGTCATCCTCAGCTATATCAGAATCACATTTGCATTTCTATCTTATACCTCTGAAAGAGCTTCATTATATATTGTTTCATAATTTTCAGTGAAAACTTATCTTAAAAACTTACAAATTTCTAAGCGTTGTGTTAAAATTAAATTTTAAAATTACAAAACTTTGAATATTATATATGTACCGGGCGGTACACCTCCGCTCCGCTAATTCAAACATTGCGCCTGTAGAAACTCCTCTACTGGAGGAAGCCTGAACTTTAACTACAGTGTTAATTCTCAAGTTTCTCTTGTAAATTTTGAAGTTTTCTGAACTGTGTTGTTTTCGATGTATTTTTGTTTTGCCTGTAGTAAGAAGTGTGGACATTCTCGTCTAGATGGCACTACTGAAGGACTACAATTATGCACCCTAGTGCGAAGTGAATGAACTGTGTTTTTGGAGAAATTTTGGGTTCATAAGTTTGTTCTTTGTTAAATTTCTTTCAGTCATTGTTTAAGTTGGCAATATTAACCGTTTCTTTCTGCCAGTTTTAAATTTGACCAATAAGGAATTTCTGTAATTAATTTTCCACCAATAAGGTGTTTCTTCTTCGTCTAGTGTAGTAGTTTTTGCCATTATCCAATAAAATGCTTGTGGGCGGGTGTTATCATTCACGAAACGCCTCAAACTTTCCACGAGGGTACATAAACTGCTGATTTTCGGGTCTCCGCGCCACTTCAGTAACATCTATCATTGTGTAAATTATGTAGCAGGGGGCGGGAAGCGCCTCGTTCTTCGGGCAGCAGTTCAACCACCAGGTAATGGCCTTTTAATAACTTCTTTTCTTGCTAGCTCAGCAGTTTAACTCTCGGGGCAGGTCCGAAGCCTTTTACCATGTAACTTTCCTCTAAAATGTAAAGACACTTGGTATCTATTCTATCTTTTTAAACTACAAATTGGGATAGAGAGTGCTTAACCCCCTCGAGCTCCCACTCATATTGCTTTGAGGTGAACTTATTTTCACAACCGTTTCTTCCCTTCTAATGTAATGTAAATCGTTTTCTTATATAAGTCACCTCTTTAGGATGGGATTAGCCCTTGCATTAACAGCCTAGTGCCAAGTAGGTTTTAAATAAAGTGTATTAGGAGTGCAAGGACGCCTCCTCTCAAGTTGGTATTTTGGAGGCCATGTAATTGACCTGTTTCTTTACTTAATAGGCCTCAGTAGGTTGGGTATTTTTACCCCTGTTTTCATGTACTTGGAGCACAGCTTGAAAGTAGATTTGGTGTGGCCTTTGATAGGCTTGAACTTTGAGAGCGTGTTGCTCTTTCTTAAAATTTGGTTTCTGTGTGCCTCAAGCAGGCTTTTCTGAGTAATAGGGAGCGAGTGCTCCTGGGCATGATTGGGGTTTTCGGCCCCTTTGTTAAACCTTATGTATAAGTAAAGTTGGGCTCATTGCTCAAGAATTATGTGTCTGGCTCTCGGAGCCCAAATCCTGTAACACTGTAATTGTACATTCTCGATTGGTTGCTTTGCTACTCGGTACCTGCCATTCTTGTTATTTCTTGATTTTGCAAAGAAAATATAACCTTGTTAAATTTTATCTTAACTTTAATTTCGTAAGTTGAGACCCGTTCACCCCAGCACCTTCTTTCACCTCTGCTAATCCACCAAACCACGGTAACAATATACATGCCCTTTGGCTGACAGAATGCGTCCTTGGGTTGATTAAGCATCTATGTTAGGTATTGTTCCTTATTCTGTTGAATCGATTCCCTTTTATACTTATGTACAATCGTGAATAGACTATCAGTAAAATTTGATAAATAAAACTTGCGTGA
Source organism: Anabrus simplex (assembly GCF_040414725.1). Lineage (NCBI taxonomy): Eukaryota > Metazoa > Arthropoda > Insecta > Orthoptera > Tettigoniidae > Anabrus > Anabrus simplex. Next base: position 182,122,775 of record NC_090265.1, read on the forward strand.
TAATTATAATAAAATATCATGTTACATCTTTACACCATATTGCTGGAGTGATATTATTTTAGGTAGAATATAAATGCGTGTTGACCTCTATAAAATATTTTACATAAACACACTAATATATTTTAAAGTCTAATCATTGTACTTTAAAGTCTAAAATACTTATTGCTTTGGATCTTGCGTTGTTATGTGGTAAAATATTGTAACAATTTGTCTTTATATAACATCAGATATTGATAATATTTAAATATGCCGTGTATGGTTGGCTTTTAAGTCTAATGATTAAATGTCAGTTCCTTCTTGCATAAAATTACAAGTTTCATATTATGTTGATTATGTATTGTATAAAACATAAATGTCTATTAAATAGAATGCTTATCATTTACTACAGAAGTTTTTTAAAAACACTTGAATGTCTAGTAATATAGTCAATGTATTAGCGACACTGAAACGTGTTGGCCTTGATTCTTGCGTTATATTTCCATAATTTGCCTTTTTTTATATATGTCGAATGTTGGTCTTTATAGGTTCCATTTGTAAATAACAGCACTTTCCTATAATTGTGAAATGGATCAATATAAGCTTGATACGTGTTAAATTATGCACTATATGTGTGATTCAGTTCTGGCCTAACTTCTGTTCTGGAGTTTCGTCCCATCAAATGCCGTAAGAATGTGGTGGTTCCTTTCCCTTTTTGAGGCTGGTAAAGTCTGTAAGCCAAAATGAATGAAGTGAGTTAGATTTCAATGGAAGTGTAATATTGTGTGAATTTGTAAAGCCTGAATTAATTTACTTACTGCTGGATGTTTGAAATGCGAGTTTCTTGGCCGTTTGACGAGTAATGTACCTCGTACTGATGGTTCTAGTGTTGTCTGTTGTGAGAGGGGCGGAGGGATAAGTAAGGGAGGTTGTTACGTGTGTATGGGCGGAGTCACTGAGGTTCGCTGTCTGCGCCGTAGCTTGTGTATGACGTCGTCTGTTGACTATTTTGACGTAGTCGTTTTTTAAGACAGGAACAATTTTATTGAACAAAATATTAGTTTTTTCAGATAACTCATTTATGTTATAATTAGAATTTGCATACTGATCTAGTGTTATATATAATTCTTCACTTATATTAAGCAAAGGACCTTTAGGTTCTACATTTAATATTTTTAAATCGTTATTTATGTCCGTAAAATTGTGCTTATATTCATGCATATGTTGCCCTATTGCCGAGAAATGATTATGCCTAATTGCGTTTACGTGCTCATTATATCTAGTCGTGAAATTCCTGCCCGTACACCTTACATGCAGATCATGAGGACTGATTGATAGATTACATCCATTAATTTGATTCCATGCACAAATAACTGTAGGTCCTGTGGATTATGATGCGAGATTAATAGTCATTGAAAATCCATGCATGCTTGTTTGCCTGATTTGGTAACAGTATTGCATGTGGAATAAGTAGAGGAGTAAAGCTTTTGTTCTTTTTTACAATCTGCTTTACGTCGCACCAACACAGATAGGCCTTATGGCGATGATGGAGTAGGGAAGGGCTAGAAATGGGAAGTGAACCGTGGCCTTAATTAAAGTACAGTCCCAGCATTTGGCCTGTGCGAAAATGGGAAACCAAATCACGGAAAACCATTTTTAGGGCTGCGGACAGTGGGATAGAACCCACTATCTCCCAAATGCAAACAGATAGCTACGCGACCCAAACCGTGCGGCCACTTGCTCAGTGGGAAGTACAGTATTTTGACGGGGGATAAAGAAAAGATTTGGGAGGGGGGAGGGGGAGTTTGTAAAATTTTTGAACAGGCCTTGTAAAGAAGATATTGTTTTAGTAGTTTAATAAAAACACTGGTCTTGTAAACCAATATTAAGATATCTCTTCTAAAAAGGTTAAAAATTAATAAAAATGTAAAATATAAGCATTCTCATGTAACAGGGAATCTAGATATACTAGTTTTTATAGAAAGTTATAATTTTATTCACAATGTATTTCTATTTTGAAAGTCCTGTGTCACTCTATTGAATCGTATGCAATTTGCTGATAATTATCCATAAAGGCTGTACAAACCTCCAGCCACACGAAAGAGGCCCTCTTCTTCCATACCAAGTTCCAGCAAGGCACATACACACAGCTCAATAGGAAAGGCTATTTTTCTGCCAGTTACCTGAAGGTGTTCTTCTAAAGAAATCCCATACACAGGTTTATAGCAGCTATCCTCTGAAAAAAATGCAAACAAGAAAAAACAAGAATGAATAGAAATGACAGTAGTATTAGGCATACCCCACAGCATATTCCACAAGTGCGACAACTTAGGCAAGAACAACAGTCACTTGACTTTCATTGCACACTGAGAGAGAAGTTTCAGGGCAACCTTAATTCATCTGGTGGGAAAATTCTTGGTCAATGAGAGGATGAAAGAGAATGATAATATTCTTAATTACTTCCGATTTAGTGAGCATTTGAGTCCTGAGTAATATCAACAGACCTCACAACATAGCAGATGTACAGTATCTGTACAAAGATTCATTGATCTTTTTTATATAATTCTGTTTCATCTCCAAACACTAGACAGGCCTACTTCTTTTTCTTACATTGGAATAGCGAACAAAGCTGTGCAATTGCAAGTGTAGTCAATGATGATAAAATCATTTTGTAATAAAATCTCTAACGAATTTGCTTTCATCAAAATAGAAGTAAGTATAAACTGCACTTAAAAAGTGATATTTCCAGAAAATGAAAATTGAAAAAGACCATAAATATAAAATGTATTTGAATTCTAAGGTATGAGAATGTGGACAATAATTACTCAAATGTTCATATTGCATACAGCAGCTCACAAAAATTGGAAGATCATTAAGAGCTAAGTAACTGATTTTTCACAGGTCAGGTTATTTTGCAGTAATGATGAAATAAAGAGTATTACATTTTCAATCACCCAGGAATAGTTATCTTAAGTCAATCAGACTCTGTGACGCATGATACTGAATGGGTGATATATGATTAAATAGGTTCCGGTTTTGGGTCAAACTCTTAGTGCTAGCTAGTAAGTGGTCTGCAGAAACTGCTTAGGATGTAACATCACTGTATCATAAACTCATAGAGTCAAATGAGTCACTTTCAGAGAGGTCTCATCATCAGCAAGCGAATGTGTGATGGGATGTTCCAAGAAATCATACAAGCAGTTTGTTGTTTGAAGGAGGATGCATCACATCAGTAAACTTCCTTAATGTCAAACATGACATATACTAGACACAACAGTCATCTTGTAATATCAGTGAGTGATTGACATGATATAGGCATTTTGGGCTTATGTCATGTCAAGAAAAAAAGGTGAAATTCTTTATGTTTCGCAGAGAACTTTGCTCACGTCTTCAGAAGAAAATCTCGACTGTTCACGAGGAAGACTTCTCCAATAATGAAAGTTTGAATTAGCCATTAGTAATAGAAGTCACCAGATGGCTCACTGTACTCTGGTACAGCACTAGCATTCCAAGTGGAAGCTGACAGCACCATTAGAGTCTGTCTGGGAGGAGGGGGGGGCATAACAGGTGAACATGCATTGTGAAAGTATGACACTGACACAAGCCTGCAATGAAACATCTGGTGATGAGGAATGTACGAATTTGGAAAACACCGAAATTAAATAACAACAATGAAAGGACAGGGAAGAGAATTACTTACGTAAATCCTTAATGGCTGGCAACCATGTATTACTTAACTGATAGCCAGTGTCCCTGTTGAAATTGTTAGGATTTCTAGGTTTTTCCACAGCTTCCCATATAATCCTAGAGCTGTAGCGTCTGGCGTGGGTAAGAGCTCGAACATCTTGGAAAACAACATCGTGACAAAATATTTGTCTCAACCAGCCAGACAAATCAGCAATAGCTGAGCACGCCCTATCATCGGGTCATGAGGGAAAGGAAGCAGAGGGAGATAAGATACATGTTAAGAACATTCTTGCTGAAGACGACCTGTCATGCCAGAATCTTCTGCAGTAATCTCCCAAGAAGCTATGCTAATAGGGAAACAACTCTGTACCTCGGAGGTATAGGACACTACATTACGTTTGAAGTTTGAAGATGTTTTACTTTGATCTCCCTTCATTTCTTGCCTATACATAGCATTTTCAAAACAAAAATTTACCAGTTAACTCTTTGTACATTATGTATCACAGTGTTTTACATTGATGTTATTTGTTTCTTTACTTACTGATTTTTTATGGACATGGTGTTGTATACCTCTCATGAGCGTATTGTATTGGATGACGTAGTGTTTGCGGTATTTAAGGAATAACAAGAAACACACTACTGAACTATAATTATTTCATTTGAAGAAATATATTACATAAACAGAACATTACATACGTTGTGGAATGACTTGCTGCAGGAACATACTGTAAATGTTAGATCCAATCCTAAACCTCTACTGTGTCTTCTTCTAGATAGTCTATATTGTTTGTATTACATGTACCGGTATGTTATTTTATTTATTTATTATGCCTTTGTAGGTGGCGAAGTTAGGGCTCTTGGCCCTCTCTTACACTTAACCACTGTAGTGATACATCAATGGGAGCAGAGTTTGAGTACATAATATTATATAGTAAATAACCTACACAAAAATACATTACACTATTCTAACTCACATTCATTCGATCTTCCAGTCATACAAGTTAGTCAGCTGCATTTAGAAGGTAGTCTCGGCAAGCAGTCTTAAATTTAGGTAATGAGGTGGAATTTCTGACACTGACTGGCAGGGAATTCCAAAGTCTAGAACCCGCCACAACAAAGGAATTGTTGTACATAGAGGATCAGTGAACAGGAATAGAAAGGGAGGAACCAAAGCGGGTATTACTGCTGTGAAAGGACGAATACTTAAGCTGGGAAGAAATGTATAGTGGTCTGTCTTCAGAGAGCAGTCTGTATATCTGTATCAGTATGTGGTACGTTCGTCATTTGTCAGGTTTCAGCCATGAAATAGTGTGATAGTATGGGGTGACATGCGTATCATAACTCAGACTGTATACAAATCTAAGGCAACAATTAAGTGCTCGCTGAAGTTTCGAGGTCTGCTCTTTTGTTACGTCTACCAGAATGACGTCACAGTAGTCGAGGAAGGGAAGCACTAGCGTTTGTATGAGTTTGACTCTCACATTACAAGGTAGAATATCGCTATTTCTTTTAACCGAATGGAGTGTCGAAAATATTTTTTTTTACACACTTTCTTAATATATTCAGTCCAATTTAAAGTTTCGTTCATTGTCACTCCAAGATTTCTCACAGTTTGGCTGAATGGAATAACTCTACCATTCAGTATAACTGGAGGAATAGTTTCGTACCGTAGTGTGGCCAACAATTTTTGAGAGCCAATAATGATTGCTTGTGTCTTGGAGGGGTTAAGAAGGAGGGAATTTTTCAAGGAGTAAGCATTAAGTCGCTGAAGGTCAGCGTTGATGCCAGTTATGGCAAATCAGAGGTGTTACAGTGACAGTAAATTTATAAGTCGTCCGCATAAAGATGGTAGCTACAATTCTTTAAATTAGATGAAATGTCGTTTATGTACAAAATAAAGAGCAACGGGCCTAAAACACTACCCTGCGGCGTGCCTTCCTTCCTGGTCAGCCAGTGAGAGGTTTGATCAAGGGTTATGATTCGTACGGTGAAAAGAAATTAATAGTTCGTTGATCGAAGTAGTAAGATTGCATCTTATTTAGTAGAGTCTGGATGTTCATAGTGTCAAATGCACTACTGAAATCGAGGAGAGTAAGTACTGTCACCAGTCTTTGGTCCATTGCCTGTCGTATGTCATCAGTCACTTTGAGCAGGGCAGTTGCTGTGCTGTGTCCCTTCTTGAAGCCAGATTGCAATTGGTCTAGGAGAGAATGGTTGTTTAAGTATTCCAAAACCTGCTCATGAACCAGACGCTTGAGTGCTTTGGAAATCGCAGGTAAGATAGAAATTAGTCTGTAGTCGGATGGTAGGGAAGGGTCAGGTTTCTTAGGCACAGGGATAACATTGGCTAGTTTCCATAGTGAAGGAAAGGTTCCGTTTTTATGGCAGTAGTTAAAAATGTGGGTAATAATGGGTAAAACAGCACCAATAATGTTGTGTAGGAAAGTTATAGGGATATAATCCACTCCTCTGGCTTTGGATTTGATAGAATATAATACCTTTTTAACTTTATTAGCAGTAACGGGGCGAAATGTAAAATGTTCTTGGTCAGGTAAAGGGTTCATAACGGAGGTGGGTACTGAGTTTGGGGAATTTAGTACATTAGGTGGTGTTCTTTCTTCAGTGAAAAACTCATTTAACTTATCAAGTGGTATGTCTGGCACATGAGGTTGTTGCTGAGGTTTCCCTATGCCTAGGGAACGAAGTGTGTTCAAAGCACTGCTAGAATTCATGTTTGCAGTCATGTTTTGCAAGTAAGTAAATTTACAGTTTCTAACGAACTGTTTAACTCTATTTCTAAGGACCCGATAATTTTCGAAGTCACTTTGGTCACGAGTTCGTTTAAAGCGTCGGTAAAGTGCATCGCGGTGGGCCATCATGTTTTTAATTTCATTATAAATCTCATGGTGAACGGAAGGGGTATAGGGGTAATAGCGCCATTTCTACTAGAAAATAAGAAGGGAGACATTTGAGAGCTGTTTCAAATCTACTGGAAATGTATGGGGGGAACTTTATGAAGTCATCAACTAGGTTTACACCATCAAAATATGTATTTATGTACAGAATTTCCATGTTTTCTTGTGATACTTGGAATTGTACACATTTTGATAGGAGATATTGCCATTTGTCAATATCCCTCTTCCTATAAACAGGATGAGTGTGTGACATACACAGTGAAACATTTAAAATCTTCAACTTCCAATATGCTATTGGCTTTACGTCGCACCGACACAGATGGGTCTTATGGCGACGATGGGTCAGGAAAGGGCTAGGACTGGGAAGGAAGCGGCCGTGGCCTTAATTAAGGTACAGCCCCAGCATTTGCCTGGTGTGAAAATGGGAAACCACGGAAAACCATCTTCAGGGCTGCCGACAGTGGGGCTCGAACCCACGATCTCCCGAATACTGGATACTGGCCGCACTTAAGCGACTGCAGCTATCGAGCTCGGTACTTCCAATATGAACAGCATATAATGCTAGAAGTTTGTCTTACCAGTTGTTGCCAATCCCAGGGTGGTAAAATGCAAATATTATTCAGTTTCTTCCTTTCCCTCTCTATCAAGGCATGAACACTGTCAGGCTCCATCTGGGTATAGCCTTTTCGTAAAAACTTCCTAGTTATGGTCTGTTGAAATACCAATTCAAAATAATTTATGTTTGCTACCGTAATACATATTCACTAATATGAGGACTGCAGAAATCAATAGCTCATCTATTAAGGCAGTACTATTATTGCCTAGAAGTAACTTCATAATTTTATACAAATGAGAGTTTGGATTAATTTTTCTCAACGCCTATCACACACACAAAGGAGGTAAAGATGTCAAATTACATGTAAAACTGACTGGACTGCAAAGTTTTTCTTTAATTCACGGAAAATCCACCAGAAAGTACGGAAGTGTACAAAACTACGCCCAGATGGTGTTGTATACCTCTAAGTTAAAATGGACTTGGTGTTCCTTTAAAAGCATATGGATAACTCCCCCAATACTTGAAGTAGGACGTTGTGTTGTATACCTATGAGTAGAGGACAAGAAACCCACATGGGAGTGCCAATAATCCCATTTTGGTTAGAACTGGACATAGTGCCTTATACCTCCGAGTTACAGAACTGTATCATAATGCAGAGAAATGCTCAGTGTAAAGGTATTTATATCCGATGAGGTTCCATGTGAAGGTGACAAAGAGGTTGCATAGCACTAAATTGAAGAAGAAAAGAAGAAGAAGAAGATGATGATCCACCTGAATGACTATTTACAATGATAAAAACACCATATGTTGCACCATTAGTCATACAGTACTCAGTTTTGATGGGATGACAGTAATTAATGGATCATTGGATCACTGAAAGTACAATACCTAGGTGCTAATATAAAGGAAGATCTTCTTGATGATGATGTTTAAAGAGGCCTAACATCTAGGTCATCCGCTCTGGAAAGATCTTCATTGGGGTAATCCTATACACAGGATTTTAAATAAATGTTACAAATCACTTCATACAGTTATGAGGGTCTTTAGGGGTTGTAGTAAGGATGTAAGGGAGAGGATGTGAAAGTCACAAGTAAGATCTCAATTTTTTTATTAATATTTTATCTTTATTTTTTTTGCTATTTGCTTTACGTCGTACCGACACAGATATGTCATACGACGACGATGGGATAGGAAAGGCCTAGGAATTGGAAGGAAGCGGCCGTGACCTTAATTAAGGTATAGCCCCGGCATTTGCCTGGTATGAAAATGTGAAACCATGGAAAACCATCTTCAGGGCTGCCGGCAGTGGGGCTCGAACCGACTGTCTCCCGATTACTGGATACTGACCGCACTTAAGTGACTGCAGCTATTGAGCTCAGTAGACCCCAATTAGATTCTGGTTATAGTGTGTGGGATCGCTCACCAGAATACCGTACCTTATACAAGAACTGGAAAAGATTCAAAGGAAAGCAGCACGATTTGTTCTGAATAATTTTCCGACAAAAGAGGAGTATATAACAAATACAATGAGAAGAAGGCTTCCACCTAATCAATACTTATTTATTAAATTAAAAATTAAAACTTTATACCCTTCACCAACATAATTCAACTATCTTTTGTTTCTTCCATTTTCCTGTGCTTATCCAGATTTCTTTTTACCCTAAAATTCCTGCATCAAGACTGAAGATCAGTTAAGATAGCCCTTCAATGAGTGTTAATACCTGCCCTCCTGATGAAGCTGGTAAACAGAAACAAGCTCGTTGGTGGCTGAGAAGAGACGGATGTAGAAGAACTAGGACTGGCGAGAGAGAGCCTACCTACTTAAAGATGGCAGTGTACGTATGTGGGGAGATTGTCCTTGTTCCTTGGTGCATTCATGTTTGTGTCATCTCTTTCCATTGCTCCCTCTTCCCACACTGTCCTGTCATTGTGTTCACCCAATTATGTATTTCATTTCATGTTCCTATCTCTCTGTACACGACTTCAAACTTTGAGAGAGTTGTACTAGAGATGTTTGACCATGCAAGACATACACGCAAAAGTTGAGAAATGGGAGCTGATGGCCAAACCCTCAAAAAAGGAACAACTTATCAACAGATCATTTAAATTATCTTGTATAATAAGTAGGAATTAACTCCGCCATTGTCCGGAATGAGAAAGGAGGAGGGTTTGCTGGTCTGGTACCCAGCTGTAAAACTGCCAACGCCGAGTGTTGGGGCGGCGGGAAATAACCTGACTCCCTAAGGGGGCCAATGGCTTCGGGCGAATGAGCCCCTTTAGGTGGGATGATGGTCCCCACAATGGAGGAAATGCCTCTGGAATCCATTATGCAGCGTCTGTTCTCCAGGTTAGGGGCGGCTTCACAAGATGTCTGTACTCCAGAGGAGCGGCCTCATTATCACCTCACTGGATCACATCCAGAGTTGTAATTCAGGACCCAGTCCCACACAGGTGACACCTTGACAGTCAACCATGGAAGGTCTTTTAAGAAATACTCCACCGGTTGAACCAAGAGTTCAGAGAAGGCAGCATTCGGATACGGTGGGCTGCCACATAAAAGATTCTGTGAAGTCAGAGGCACGGAAATACCCCAATACCACATACGAACGACACAAAGTCAAGTATCAAACCAAAGCAGATAACCTACTTCTCTACACACAATATAAACTCACTCATGCAAACCAGTAAACTAAAAGTGTTCACCTACATAATGGACCAACACAAAATTCTTATCATAGGATTACAGGAAATTAGAAACACTGACCAGGATGCCCTGGAATCTCAAGGGTACAGACTTTATAAAGGTATACCCAGGAAGAGAGTGATGAAGAATGTACCACAATTTGGAACAGGATTTTTGGTCAGCCTTAAAATAATAAATAATAATAAACTCAGTTCAAGAATTCAAATCACAGTCTCCACGATTCTCAACGCTCAATGCTCACCTTAAAGACATCTAATAAAATCTATACTATAATAAATGCCCATGCTCCCACTAATGACAAAAACAATTCTTCAAAAGACCATGAGGAAACAGAAGAAGTTTGGGACCTGTTGGACCTGACCATAGATAGCATCCCCAAACACCATGTAAAATCATTAATAGGCGACTTCAACGCTCAACTAGGCAGAGAAAGAAAGTACTGTGTAATCATCAGAAAATGGCCAGCACACAAGAAAACACATAAAAATGGAGAGAGACTAGTTGACCTGTGTAGAAACCATAACTTAATCACAAAATCTACATGTTTTAAGAGAAAACCTCAAAAACTCAAAACGTGGAAGCACCCTGACTACACTAAAGGAGAATGGCAACTGTATCACATCTGCATGGACAAATACCACCACGAAGAGATCTATAACGTCAAATTTCTCCGAGGAATAGACACAGGTTCAGATCACTACATGGTTAAAATAAAAATTAACCTCACTCCCCAGAGGAGACAACAAAAGCAAGCCGCTAAAACTAAAAGAAAAATAGATCATACCCAGCTAATCAACAATGAAAATTACCAAAAAGCAACTGAAAAAAATAAAAATTACAGATAAACTTGAAGACTTAGTACACAACCTTAAACAAAATGCAGAAAACCTGGCTCCAATTAAACCACGTAAAAAATACCAATGGTGGAAGAGTGAATGCGATGGAACAGTGGAGAAAAGACATCAGGCATGGCTATTACATCAGTCCCAAAAATCAGAAATATTCTATCAAAATCTAGTAAAACAGAGAAAAGAAACTACCCAAGGGGTCTTAAGAAGAATAAAAAGACAGCATCATAAGGACACACTGCAATTAATTGAAGAATAATTCAATAAAACTCAATCAAGGGACTCCTACAAAACCTTCAGAAAACACCTCCAAAAATATCAACCCCGACCCTACTGATGAAGGATGAAAATGGTAAGCTGGCTCATAATAATAAAGACAATGCAGAAATTCTGGCTAAATATTTCAACAAGCTTCTAAATTGTGAGGAACCTACAGAACTCCTTCATTTGGACACCAACACTCCAATAAAAACACCACCAGAGAACATCAATCCCCCCCACAATAAAGGAAGTCTACCAAGCACTCAATAAATTAAAAAACTACAAAGCGCCAGGGGAAGATGATCAGACCTTTGCGGAAATCTTGAAATATGCAGGAAGATCAGCAAAAGTTGCCCTCCATCAACAACTTGTCCAGATCACTGGACAACAGCCTTCATTCACCCACTGCACAAGAAAGGAGACAAAACTGACCCTAATAACCACAGAGGAATCTCAATCCCAGACATAACATACAAAATATTTTCAATAATCATCCTTAATAGGATAAGTTTACAACTTGAGAAAGAACTAGGAGAATATCAAGGAGGTTTCAGACCCTGGAGGAGCTGTCCTGATCAGATCATGAATCTTAAGTTGATAATGGACTATAACAGGAGAACAAACAGAGATATGCTGATAACATTTGTAGATTTCAAGAAAGCTTATGATTACATCCATAGATAATCTGTGTTTAAAATTTTAAGACACCTTGGACTACACCCCGAATTAATAAACATAATAAAACTGACTCTCACTAACACCAAATCAAAAGTGAAGTTTAGGGGTGAAACATCAGTCATTACAAATTAAAACTGGACTACGGCAGGGAGATGGACTCTCACCACTATTATTTAATTGTGCTGTAGAAATGGTAATAAGGGAATGGTTTAGGAAATGTCCCCCAAAAATAAAGATTGGCCGAAAAATCAAAACAAATTGCCCGAGTTTTGCCGACGATTTAGCATTACTAGCAGTGGACATAAAAGAAGCAAAAACCTAGATATCAAAACTTCAAAACACTGCGAATAAAAATGGCCTCAAAATATCATTTGAAAAAACAGAAATTATGCCCCAAAACCAACACAACTAAAAGAAGTTACCATAAATGGTAATAAAATCAAAATAGTAACTAAATTTAAATATCTTGGAGAAGTAATAACACATAACCTAAATGAAAAAAATCTCAATCCAAACAAGAACAAATAGATTAGCTAAAGCACAAAAATTAACATGGGATATCTACAAAAAGAAATGTTTATCAATAATTGCAAAAATAAAACACTACAACACGGTCATAAAACCGGAAGCTACATATACAGCAGAAACACTCTTTCACCTGAATAAATAATAAAAAATTGAAAGGAGGTTGGGAAGAAAATAATTACCAGAAAAATGGACATTAGCGGATAATACCTAAGAAAGTCATCTACAAAGAGTATTACAGATACTATGCGTAAGAGGAGACTGGGATTCTTTGGACATATCATGAGGATGCAGGATTCGAGAGTCTGAAACAACTAGCACAACACAATCTCGTTTCAAAAAATACCACAACAGGATGTAAATGGATCAGAGAAGTAAGAGAGGATCTTAAGGAAATAGGTCTTACAACAGACGACACCACAAATAAGATAAAATTGAATACAAAACTCAAGAATACAAACCTCCGTTTTACCCTTACATGAAACAAACCAACAACATGCATATTTTCAACTGAGGAAGAAGAAGAAGAAGAAGAAGAAGAAGAAGAAGAAGAAGAAGAAGAAGAAGAAGAAGAAGAAGAAGAAGAAGAAGAAGAAGAAGAAGAAGAAGAAGAAGAAGAAGAAGAAGAAGAAGAAGAAGAAGAAGAAGAAGAAGAAGAAGAAGAAGAAGAAGAAGAAGAAGAAGAAGAAGAAGAAGAAGAAGAAGAAGAAGAAGAAGAAGAAGAAGAAGAAGAAGAAGAAGAAGAAGGACTTACCTATTGGTGTATCCTCTCCCACCAACATGGACCCCAATTTTTTTTTAAAAAGTTATAATTCATGAAACAGCCAAGATCACTGTTTTTGGTCACCCCTGACAGAGAAGGGCCCAGTACTTATTGTTAGAGAATAAAGTATTAGCCACATTCATATGAAGAATTTGTCTCTCGAATTTAAGTTGAATGAATAAACTAATTTGAATTATGGGCATTTAAGGAAAAAACAAGCAAGTTCGTCCTGTTTACATCCAAATCTTGTATTCCTGAGTAACAAGACTATCAGATGAATAAAGAATTTGGACAACAGAATTTTGCCTCCATATTTTGAAAATTTCAGTTGCCTTACACAAGATACAAGTATTAAAATAAATATATTTAAGTTATAAAAAATCTCTCTTCCTGACAAAAAGAATAGCTGACTGCAAACTACTGAGTTAGGAGAAGTTGCATGCCATGCTGTACTACAACGAATAGACTGCTCATCAGGACAACAGATTGGACATCATGATTTTGTTTTAGCAATGACTAATAGCTTTCTGCACCTTAACATCAATGCTATATGTGAATTTTAAAACCAAAACAAGAAGAACTTTCTGAGAGTAATTAGTACTGTCCATTGAAACAGCTCCTTTGTAGTTACATCATCATAAACTTTCCCATAATTCACAAATAGTTCTCTCTCTCTCCTCCAGTACCCATAGATTTTGAAATCTTAAAACTTCCCCTTACCTATACTTCTTTCTAAAACAGGAATCACTTCTCTAAGGTGTGAAAGTGCTGTTTCATGATATTTCTGTTGAAGCTTTACATACTGGACTATTGTCTGAGCTATTTCAGACTCTCGGCTTACAAGCTGGAACATTTCTGAGGCTAGTATATCCTAAAAAGAGAAAGTGGAATGTAATAGGAGTTAAATTACTCAACTACTTACATAAGAAATCAATACAAAATAGTATCTTTACCCTAGTTTGTTCAACTTTACACTCTGCATCTTCTAATTCAGTCTTAATGGATTCAACACGTGATGTTCCTGTATTAGCGCTATGCTTCAATGCAGTCTGATACCTGAAGGTAGAAAAGCAAAACATATAAATCAACAATAATAATGGTGATAATATACCACTATACTTGAAATAAATGTACGCACATCACTGCCAAGCCAGGAAAAGGAAATCAGTAAGAAAGAATATTTCAACTTAGACAAGAATACAATATTGTCATTGATGCTTTCATAGCCCGTACGTTCCTCATTACGATATGTTTCATTCCAGGCTTGTATCAATGTCATACTTTCATATGTGTGTACTCCTGTTGTTATGTGACTCCCTCTCAGACCGATTCTGATGGTTCCGTCAACTTCCGCTTTGAATGCTAGCACTGTAGCGCGTCCGGTGAGCCATCTGGTGACGAATGAACGTACCACTTTCACTTCTATTATAACATCTAAATTCAAACCTCATTCCTTGAGAAGCCTTTTTCGTGAACAGTCGAGATTTTCTTCTGATGATGCAAAGCAAAGTTTTCTGCGAAACGTAAATAATTTCACCTTATTTTCTTGACACGGCATAAGCCCAAAAGCCTATATCATGTCTATAAGAATACAATATACACACACATCATGGAGTAAGATGTAGAAAAAATATCAATTCTAAACCTGAGTGATTAGGGAGATGATATATGAAGAAAAAGAGAGCCTAATCATCAAATTTGAGAATAAAAAGGGCTATCTTCATATGTTTCCACTGTTTTAAAAGAAATAGATCATGTAACATCAGGAAGTCTGGTATATGAGATAAAGTTTAGATTCTAAGACAAAGAAACTGAAAAAGCACTAAATGATAATTAGCACTTTCAATTATGCTTTTGTTACTGAAAATAATGTAGGACCATTAAAGGCACCCTTTAATGTCATGTATATTAAAAATGACATAGAAACATGGAACAAACTACAAAAGTTAAAGCTCTTTAGAGTGTATCTTTAAGAAAGATGTAAAAATGCACAGTATTACAGACAAGAAATTGTAGTTACTCCTTTACATGCAGTGAAACATAATATGGTATTTGAAACAAAATTCTCACAAGGAGGCATCTCCACATCACAAGAGAAATTGCAGAAAACCTGTTCTGCACATGGGTGGGCATTACCTTATTAGAAGACAAGCCTCTGCAACCATGCCAAGAAGAGAAGCATCACATGAGGCCTTAAAACAGCTCAGTAAGTCATCCTGATAGTATCAATTACATTTAAATAACATAATTAAGCATTGATGGTGATGATAATTTG
The DNA here is from genome assembly GCF_040414725.1 of Anabrus simplex. Classification (NCBI taxonomy): domain Eukaryota; kingdom Metazoa; phylum Arthropoda; class Insecta; order Orthoptera; family Tettigoniidae; genus Anabrus; species Anabrus simplex. The sequence goes on from NC_090265.1 coordinate 182,137,963, forward strand.
CCGTTATCTGAATTGCTGTGAAAAATAGACTGTGATATTCTGAATCAATGTGACTTTGAAACTTATGCAATAATGGATAATAGCCTAGTGTCAGAATTTATAATTTTGACCATTTTGGTTCAATTGGTCTGTATTGACTGTTACAATTAGTGTTTCTTTTATTGGATCCACCTTGTCAATACCTAAACAGACAATAACAAACTGTTGTCTACATTAATTACAATCACAAACTGTTGTCTACATTAATTCTAAGAGTACATGTTCACAAAACCTTCAATCTCTTCATCAGCTCACAAATTCTAAAACTTCTTAACATATCTAGAACTATAACATAATCATGAAATGTACTTAAAATATAATCTAAAAACTCTGGTTTTAAGGTTCTTAGGCTTCACAAACACAACGAGTCACAAATTTGAAAAACAACATGTAAAAAGTTTTAAGTTGTAATGTTCATTATTTGATTGTCACAAATTAAAATTCTGTAAAACACAGGTAGCGCTATTCACAAACATTAAATCACCAGTTTGAATTACAAATACAATGTGACGAAATTCAGGAAGGTTCTACTGGTTATCTATATTCCATTTACGTTTAGCTTTACAATTAAAAACAAACAGGTCTACTGATATAGTCTAAAAACAGCTAACATAACCTCATTTAAATCATACAGTGCCTAGAAAGTCCATTATCAATTGATGCAATCTGCTGACTAATTCGCCTGATGATCTTGTATGTACCTGCGATTTTTAAAGTTCAATTTGTGACATCGGTTAGCTGCCTGGGAGACTGATTACCTCAGATCGGAGGGGTATTTTAGTCGCCTTGACAAAGAATACTGTAATGTATTTGAAATGTTGGCAAACAGTATGGAATGTACAGAAAACAACAGCATGGTTCAGCCCGGAAGAAGAACTAAATAACTACATACCGTGAAAACTTCACATTTAAGATACATGCTGTATAATTTCATCTCACCTCATCCCTGACCCCATATCAGGAAAAGAGACTAATGGGTACACATACATACATACATACACACACATACATACATACATACATACATACATACATACATACATACATACATACATACATACATACATACATACATACATATAAAATGAGTACAGTTTGTCTGAAATTCACTGCACCCTAACCCCTTTTTTTTCCCTTTTAGTAGCTTCGTACAACATGTACAACTCTGATGGCTTCTAAAGTATCATTTAACGTTAAGAATTTCATATTTAGGTTCCGTATTGAAACAAGATTTACATCAAAGAAAGGACAATAAGTTCCACCTTTTCAATACTATATATTGTGTGAAAGTTTTACATTACAGTTAAAACATCACAACTTTTGTACATTCGGTACCGGTTTCGACAGATTCCCTGTCATCATCAGCCGAGAATAATTAAACAAAGACACGTATAGATCATGATTCTTATGGTGTGATTACAATGGTGGATTAAAAATGTACATTATATGATTAAAATAGTATATATATATATATATATATATATATACACACACACAAATAAAAGGTAAGTAAAATGGGAATGGTCATTATTCTATGAGGTGTACACCTTAATATTTCTAATTAAACGGTTAATTTGTTAAAAGAAATTTTGTTCTTGTGATATATAATTAGGGCCTATAGTGAAATTTGATTGTAGGCTTAATTCTGTAATATTTTAACTTTTTGACCAGTCAATTCATTGAAGTTATGTAGCCATGTTTGACACATTAAAAAGGTAAACAAACATTTAGTCGAATGGTGTTCCACATAAAATATGTACAATAAAATCCGATTGGAGCTTCAACTTGGACTTAAGAATGGAAGAATTATATTAATGTTCAATGCAAGCAGAAATAGATGAGTTAATTTTTTCACTATGTATTGATGTTGATAGTTAGAATGTCCATTGAACAGTTCAATATGTTGATTTGTATTCTGGAATGGTTTACATTATTTTGAGAAATAGTAATTGAGGTTCTTGCTAAGGTATCTAAAGTATCGCTCAATATTGGAGCAGGCATTTCCATTTTTTTCTTCCTCTTCTTGTTAGTCACTGTGGTCCTAATTATTCTCTCCGCTTATAATATTGTCAACCGTTTGTACCTCCATTGAAACTAGGTCATCATCTATTGTTGCATATGTTTCATAGTCACACTGATTTAGAATATCACAGTTTATTTATCACAGCAATTCAGATAACGGCAAAGTATCATCTCTGTCACTGACATGATCTTTGGCTTTAGAACATTCGAGTGACAATAGAGATTTTAAAATACTTTGGTTCTTAGAAAACTGTGGTCCAAACTGAGGTTTGCACTGACATTATATAGTGTAAAAGGTAGCTGCATATATGTTTGTCATATTAAACAAGGCTGAAAAACACTTTCCTAAAGAGGAATACGTTGGTATGACAGGATACCTGACGGTATAGGCGAGTTGTCACTGAAACCGATGTTGCTGTAATAAAGTGTGGAATTGTGAGCAAGTAAGATTGTTTCACATGTACCATGAAATTTATTAACAACAAAAGAAGTAAAATGAAAATCAAGTCATATGGATTTGACAAAGGAATTATGAGAATAAAATTGGCTGAGTCAGATGGGTGGGATTGGAAGTGTACATCAAATCATTACATAATACATTTTTCAATCTGACTGTCTCAAATAACATTTAAATGTACAAATTGCTTCATTCCCGAAACACTCAAAACAAAGCAACTACCAAAAACAGGAAACTAGATTAACTTAATAAATTCCACTAGATGCAATAAAAACTTTTCAGTCTGTCAAACACACAGCAATTACAATATAAATTATAACACTATAAACATACCTGTAAAATACACACTAATTTTTCAGGTATGTTTCTTCTTCTTCTTCTTCTTCTTCTTCTTCTTTTATGACCACATAGGATCACTTTAGTCAGTCCGTCGTTCAGGTCTCTTTGAAGGGATTGTTCGGGCTTTGCGGTCCTCCCAGTACTTCTTCAGACGCTCCGATCTTCGTGCCCTTTCCTCAGTTGAAAATGTGCGTGTTGTTGGTTTGTTTTGTGTAAGGGTAAAGCGGAGGTTTGTATTCTTGAGTTTTGTATTCAATTTTATCTTATTTTTGGTGTCTTCTGTTGTAAATTTTATATTGTAATTGCTGTGTGTTTGACAGACTGAAAAGTTTTTATTGCATTTAACTAAGTCGACACTGGAAAATATGGCTTCATTCTTAACAAAAAAAAAAAAATCCACTAGAATAACTGAAGCTGAAAAATAAATTTTACAAAAGATAAATGATCTGAGTATGAAGAATAATGTTATTAAAAAACCTTCTCATTGTCAATAACGGAGTACTTTGGTATGATAAGTGGAAATTAAAAATGGTCAGAGCAAACAAAAAGAACAAAACTAAAGGGTATGAGTGCATTCATCAAAACAAACAACATAGTCAGAGCACTGTTTTAAGTCATTTTGCAAACTTTCTTTAAAATATGAGGTTAATCCATTATTTATAACAAAGGAAGCCTTAGCCTTGCTCATAGTAAAGTTTTGAGCAATTTTACTGTCTGGGAACATTGCCTTGAATGCTGCGGAGATTTCATCACAAAAGTTGAGAAACATCTTTCCAGTGACAACCTGGAGAGCCCATATGGCTTCAGCCGGTATAACATCGTCTAACACTGCAAGTCTTTAAATTCCTTTGACTTGTTCCTGGCACTGCTAATTCCTTTGTAGCTGTGGATGTAGTGCTAACTCTTGGTTGCATATCTTCAAGTGGAGATGGAGTAGAGGTATTCTTTGCAAAGAATGACATTGTTGGCTGGGAAGACTTAGCTTTCATGTATTTTATATGAGTAGGTCCTTTAGCATGAGAAGTGACTACTTGTTTGCCCATATTACTAAGTTTGAATGATTTACAACACACTTTACAATATGCTGAAGTTGCATCATTTACCAGTATGTCCAACCAACCACTCAGTTCAGGAAACACTTTATTGTCTAGCCAAAGTTTATTAAATGTACACTGCTTGTAAGCCATTGTCATGAGTTTCAAGAAAGCATCCTAGAACTGAAATAAAAATAACAAAAAAATGGTCAAAAGAAATGACACTAGGGCACAACAAAAACTGTAGAATTGTTATGCCCTTGCTGTGAAAAAATACCTGAAAAAGAAAAGCCACAACAGCCTGGGTTACAACAGACTAGAGCCTAAAAATATCCCCTCAAATCCATCATTGGGGGAGATTTCCCTGACTTTCCAGATTTTATTGTCTTTTTCCCTGTCTTTCCTTGACTTTTGAGAATGTGGACACTATGCTATTTTTACACCAGGCAAATACTAGGGCTGTTATTATGGCCACGGCTTTTCTTCCCCAGTTCTCATCTTTAAACAATAATCACCACCAACATCACCATTTGCCTTTTCCTATCTCAATAGTTGCTAGAAACTTATCTGAATTAGTTCGACGATTATATATATAAAAACCACATACAACCGACTTTTTAGCTTTCACTATTATGTGTGCTTACTTGGCAGTAAATATAAGTGAATCCCTCCCGGTTGATGTATGTGACAGCCCTGTGACGACTGGGATAAGTAATTGACATGTATGTAGTCAAAGTGACCTATAATTCCATGGAAATTACCCCATGTAGTCCTACAATAAAATATATCAGTTGCCAAGAATTTATTGCATTCAAGTTGACAGTTACTAACAGTCCCTTTGTCAGTCTCAAGAAATAAGTCTCTTGACTAGATAAAATCTTCTTTTAAGCTCTACCTCCCCATACATTTCAAATGAACTGCTGCTATTTTGCAGCAGGCGACCCACAGAGAGGCCGTCGGACTAACCTTTCTTCCCGGAATCGTCTCGACATAATACAAATTGCATGGTTCATGGTACATAACCTCTGATTGTGATTCACTCCTCTCATTTGAAGTTAAACATTGTTCTCGGCAGTGTTTAAACATGGCCGGTTGAACATTGGTTTTAGACAGTGCCTAAGTGATAAATAAAGCCTCTGCAATGCAGCAGCCATACTTAGGTATTGTTTAACCATAGACATTGTCTAAAAACTGTTTCTGCAATAGGTCCTATAATAATAATAATAATAATAATAATAATAATAATAATAATAATAATAATAATAATAATAATAATAATAATAATAATAATCATATGGCCTCAGCTACCGTGTGCAGACATTTCAAGTTGACGCCATCTGGCTGTCTGCTCGTCAATTTCGACGTTCCGTTTTACTCTAGGCCCACTAGATGGCAGACCGAGTAAACCGAAACTCTCTTGGGCGTCTGTGGCTGAGATTTAATTACTTTTGTCAGGTAAACACCAAATGTGTCACCCGAGATCTGTTACATGCCGACATCGTACGACATGGAGTGTCGAATGGACTTTTTCCCGCCCTTCAAAAATTTGACTACCTCTGCCAGGTTTGAACCTGCTATCTTGGGATCCAGAGGGCGACACTCTACCACTGATCTACAGAGGCAGCTAGGTCCTATTAACTTGTTGAAGTATAGAGCAATTAGGTACATAGATTATAGTTATAGCTTATAATTAATTAATGGTATTCTAATTAATTTACATGTTACTTGACAATTTAATGCTCATATTCACTTGAGGTGTCAGATATGGTATGGAGGGACTGAGGATGACTATTGTGTTGACTTTCACTCTGAGGGTCACATTTCCACGGTATCCGATGAATTTCTATAACATGTCCGAGAAGTTTACTAAAATACCTTTGATACCACTTTCAGTCCTTTCCTTCTCTGTTTAATTTAAAGTGTTAAACTTTGGTTATTACCTAACATTGTTTTCCCGACACTTTATTCTTTACAAACCATTATTCTCGTCATTATTCCGTATTGAAAAATAGCTAATCACAAAGTTTATACAAGGAGTAATTTTAATACCACCTATTCAATACAATTTATTAATAATAATAATGTTATTTGCTTTACGTCCCACTAACTACTTTTTCGGTCTTCGGAGACGCCGGAGCACCTTCAAATACCACCGGACTGAGCCAGGATCGAACCTGCCACGTTGGGTTCAGAAGGCCAGAGCCACTCAGCCCGGCATATACAATTTATTCCACTATTCTGTGGTTAAATACACATAGGTAAGGTTTATTCTGCTGGAAGGCAGGTCCGAACCTCCGCAGAGGTGTTCCTGACCAGGAGTTTACGTGCGGTAGGGTGGCCAGTTCCTTTCCGCTCCTCCATTCCCTTACCCCCCACCAACAGCGCGTGGCAACCCATCCAACTCCTGACCACGCCCAATGTTGCTTAACTTTGGAGATCTCACGGGATCCGGTGTTTCAACACGGCTACGGCCGTTGGCTAATACACATAGAAATTACCGAAATTTTAAAGGTAAGTTTACATGTTTCGCCCACTATTTATTGGGTATCATCAGCCTCATTGAATCTTAAAACATACACTGGTCTAAGGAATCTTAACAATATATATAAAACGTATTGATGAACATTTACAAGTGTTGATACTGTGATTGCATAATGATTACAGCACAAAAATATTGAATAAAACAGAACTTATACTAAAATCACTTTGAAAAATTAAAATGTTCATCTAAAAGTAATTGTCGCACATTGTTTTTTAAAAAATAATCCATGTCTGACACTGAAATGGACCTTTTTGATAAAAAGCTTGAACAATATATATCACGTTTGGAGAACAGAATTTCAAAACCAAGGCTTCACAGGATAAGAACAATACAGTTAAAAGATATATATGATCGGGTTAGAGTCCAATATTTAAAATTAGGATGAAAATACGTAGTCGAATTGGAGGCGGTATAGATTAAGACGTCTTGGAAAGTCGAATAAAAATCATGGTATGTCGAGAAGCGCTAAAAAACATTGAAGAATTTGCCGAAAACTCTGCTAAAATTATCCAAATAAAAGAAGGTAGGTCAGACGACAATTTTGTGCAACCAGAAAATGTCTCGTGTAGACATGGATGTCCGTAGTAAACAATGTTGTCAATCTGGAATGAAACGGAAAGCTAACTTGACGACGGGAAATTAGGTCAAGAGTATATCACTGAAAACTATATGTTGCATAATGTGTACTTACTCATTCTCAAGATGTTACCTATGTCCTAATGTATCTGCAGCGTTAGTCTGTTTGAAGTTCCTACTTCTAGTGTAGTATCGACACTGTGGAGGTGCTGGGGAATGCTGAGGGGAAGAGGGGGTACCGGTACGCAGAGCTTCACATGTTGTAGTCAGTATAGGAGGGGCGTTATTTGAAGGAGCAAGTATGGGGTCGGTATTTAGCGAAATAGAGGGAGTCTTTAATTCTAAGGATTTAAATATCTGAGGGACTTTACAATGGTTTGGGTTGACCGTATTTAATAACTTAGGCGTTAAAATATGTAGCGGACTTCTGACTTCCATGTCGTCATTAAGATTACGATCTTTATTATATGTCCTGTACAAGAAAATGTAAATACTCTCTAATTCATTCAAAAGTTTACTTTTGCCTGTATTCCTGATTACTGTGAGATCTGTTTCTATTGTAGTGAAACGGTGTCCAGTTTCCTTCATGTGGGTGCTCATTGCCGAGTATTTATTATGTTTTTCGGCATTGAAATGTTACATGTACCTTATATAAAAGCTACGCCCAGTCTGTCCAACATATGATTTTCCACACTGAGAACATGTTAATCTATAAACTCCTGAACCTGAATATCTATTACTGTCGTAATTAATCTTATTATGATTTAAAAATATGTTTTGAGTTGTGTTAATCGTTCGAAAGGCTATGTTCATATTATATTTACTGAAAGTATTCGCAATTTGGTAGACTACTGGGCTACTATAAGTGAAAGTGGCGTATTTAGTTCTTTTTGGTTTGTCGGGTATGAGATTCGTAGATAACTTGTTTTTGATTTTGTGAATTAAGCGGTTTACCGTCACGACCTTAAACCCATTAAGTCTGGCTAGGTTTTTTATGTAGTTCAACTCATTCCTTAAGTCAGTAGCGGAAAGAGTGATCTTCGGTGCTCTATAAATTAAAATGAAAAGTTGCTTGTTTCTGGGAGCCAGGGTGTAATGAGGAATTATTTATGATGATGATGCTTGTTGTTTTAAGGGGCCTAACATCAAAGGTCATCGGCCCCTAATGGAACGAAATGAACGACATGAGATATGAATTCACAATTAAGTATTTATTTATTTTCCACCTAGTTGATACAATGATTGCTTAAGGCAATTTTTAATGGTCAAAAGTGGTACATGTTTCGTATATTATCAACATCTTCAGCCACATAACACTGTTTAGATGAAAAATATATAAAATTGACAAAGTAATGCTTTAGAGGAAGTGTCCTTAAAATGAACATAAGATTGACAAGATTAAAACAAACAAATAACTCAAGAGAAAATCTTATATTCATTTTAAGGACACTTCCTCTAAAGCATTACTTTGTCAATTTTATATATTTTTCATCTAAACAGTGTTATGTGGCTGAAGATGTTGATAATATACGAAACATGTACCACTTTTGACCATTATAAATTGCCTTAAGCAATCATTGTATCGACTAGGTGGAAAATAAATAAATACTTAATTGTGAATCTATTGAAGTGCGATACGGACCATGAAGCTGATTTTATGTAATGAGATATGAAGTTAAAATTTTAAAAAGTATTCACTGACTGGAGTTTTTAAAAATGGTGATGAAGAAAAATGAGGGTGAGATTAAAACATCCAGTGGATCTAATACGCAATGCCTTATTTTCTAATAAAATAAGAGAAAATACAGGAAAACGAAGGAATAAGGCATTGCCCAGTAGTACAGATATTAACACATAATTTACGTTAGACGTTAAAATAACACATTAAAATGCGCAACACAAACTAAAATGAAGTCAATGGGATAAAAGCGCAACTGACACAAAAAAACACTAGGACAAAGGACATCATCACACATGATAAAACAGACCGCTATCCCTCATAAAGCGGATGACGAGGTCTGCTGACTGCTCGTCATCTCGCAAGATAAGGGTGATTGTACTCGGAAGGTTAAGACTAAGGCGCAGATCGACCAGGTCCACACACTCCGTAAGGATGTGTACCACAGAGATGGTCGCCGCAGGTACACACCAGAGGAATTATTTATACTTATCGGAGTATGTGTAGGCTTTCTATATATTTGAAATTCAAAAGTGTTATTGGTTCGTGTAACTGTTATGTCTAAAAAATTTAAGGAACCCTTGTCTTCATCTTCCTTAGTAAAACTCAGGTTAGGGTCGATATTGTTTAATTTTTCCAAAATCTTGCTACTATTGGTAACATCTTTATCAATTATTATGAATGTATCGTCCACGTATCTCAACTGTAAGTAAATCCCTTTAATATTAGTTTTTATTTTGGTGTGTTCAATTGAGTCCATGTAAATGTCAGCTAGGATGCCCGATATTGGGTTATCCACTGCTAAACCGTTCTGTTTATAAATTTTTTTGTTAAATGTAAAACAACTGTTGTCCAGAACAAAATTCAATAGTTTCATGAATTTATCGATCTCCTTTCTACTGAGGCCACTTTGTTTACAGATGTTATCATAGATGATGTTAACTGTGTCATTAGTCTGAATATTTGGGTACATATAAATCACATCGAAAGAGCATATTGCTTGATTTGGTTGAAGATTAAATTTGCTTATAATCTCACAAAAATCTATTGAATTCCTTAAGGGCTGCTTGTTATTAAACACGTAATGTCTCTTAAGGAAGCCATGGATGTACTTAGAGGCTTTATAAGTTGGACTGTTGCGGCAGTTAATAATAGGACACATTGGAATATCATTTTTATGTACCTACCTTCTTTTATTTGGATAATTTTAGCAGTGTTTTTGGAAAATTCTTCTATGGTTTTCAGCGCTTCTCGACTTACCATGATTTTTATTCAACTTTCCAAGACGTCTTAATCTATATCGCCTCCAATTCGACTGCATATTTTCATCCTAATTTTAAATATTGGACTCTAACCTGATCAAATACTGTATCTTTTAACTGTATTGTTCTTATCCTGTGAAGCCTTGGTTTTGATATTCTGTTCTCCAAACGTGATACATATTGCTCAAGCTTTTTATCAAAAAGATCCATTTCAGTGCCAGACATCGATTATTTTTTTAAGAAACAATGTGTGACAATTACTTTTAGATGAACATTTTAATTTTTCAAAGTGATTTTAGTATAAGTTCTGTTTTATTCAATATTTTTGTGCTGTAATCATTATGCAACCACAGTATCAACACTTGTAAATGTTCATCAATACGTTTTATATAAATTGTTAAGATTCCTTAGACCAGTGTATGTTTTAAGATTCAATGAGGCTGATGATACCCAATAAATAGTGGGCGAAACATGTACCTTTAAAATCTGGTAATTTCTATGTGTATTTAACCACACAATAATTGAATAAATTGTATTGACTACGTGGTATTAAAATTACTCCTTGTATAAACTTTGTGATTACTTTATTCTTTGTCTCTCTACTGTATGTTTTTCAACTATGCCATACGGTTTAAAATTATTGTTAACTGCATGTATTAAAAGAAAAGATTACAATAAACAACACCCTTTCCGTAATCTGTGGTTACAGAGATTATATGGGATGGGTATTATGCTAACTTAAAAAGTTTTCTCTTGATTCAAATCTTTACTTACCTGAACATAGGCACAGAATTGGTTTTTATCTGTCTAGGAAAATTTTAATTGTTGACTAGATCAGGAGGGTTTTGCAGATTGGAAATAAACAAGTGAATTGACCACAGTCAAAAACAAACAAACAAACAAACAAACAAACCAAACAAACAAACAAACAAATGTCTCAAGTTTCCCTTCCTTATGAAGAATCTTGGCATAACATGCTCACACAGAAATAATGTAAGAATAATTGAGAATAAGAGTACTCACAGTAGTTCATTATAAAGTATGAATTAATTAACATGCCACTTCATTCCAGCTTTTAAAACTGATCAAGGAAAAATCATCTATTGTAAGAAACTTGTAAATAAGTTTTTACAGGCATATACTTCAATGAAACACTGATATAGTCCATCTTTTCAGGAAACAAAAGTTTCAAAGAATTCCTACCTTGTTCTTGCAGAATCCATATCCAAAATTACTTTTGATAAGTTCCTCTTGTGCTTCATGATATTAGGTATGTCCTTTTCCAGCACCATCTGCAGAGCTGCCATCACTATCTGCTCTACCTCAATCTCATATTCAAGTTCTGCACTAGCCAAGTCTTGCTCTACTTTACCACAGTCCACCAATACGTGCCTGTAACCAAGAAATATGTCCCAAATTGACTTAGTTTCACCCTTTAAATAATGGCTGACTTACTGTACATTAAAAATATATTGACTTTTCCTCTAATGTTGGCAAGATTTTCCGTCCACAGTGACAAATCATGTCATTTTTCATATAGCTACAATCATCATCATCATCATCATCATCATCAATGTCCCACTCCAGTCACCCAGGTGTGGTTAACAAGCCTCCTCCATTCGTTTCTGTTCTTCCACTTTTCCTGCTCCATTACTTCTGCCACATCCAATCCAGCTTCTCTAATGTCCTTCCAAATCTGATCCATCCACCTTCTTCTCAGTCTTCCAACTGGTCTCTTTCCCTTAACTTCTCTTTCAAATTCCCGTCTTGCTACCCGTTCCTTTCCCATTCTTTTTACATGTTCGAACCATCTCAGTCTTGCTTTCTGTATCTTCTGTACTAACGGTTCTATATTTAGCTCTTCTCTGATTTTAATATTTTGAATTCTATCTCTTCTTGTCTTTTTAACTGATGTTCTTAAAAATTTCATTTCTACTGCTTGGATTTTACTACCTTGTCTCTTATTAGTTACCAGCTTTTGTTGTCCATATGTTCCAATTGGTATGAAATACTGTTTATATAATGTTAATTTCGTTCTCTTGGGTACTTTGTCAATCCATAAAAGCTCTCTGACTTGATGATAAAATGCTGTACCTTTACCGAGTCTGTTATTGATTTCAGGGTTGATTTCATTACTTCCATTAATAATGCTACCCAGATATGTAAACTGTTCTACATTCTCTGACCGTTCTCTGTGTATGTTCACATGGCTTCTCTTTTTCTCTTTTCCACAGTGCATGACTACAGTTTTCTTTTTTACTAATTACCATTCTAAACTCCTTCAGATTTTCATTCCAAACGTCCAATCTTCTTTGTATTTCCTTTTCTCCCTTTCCCCAAATCACCACATCATCTGCAAATACCAAAGCATTCACTTCATCACTACTGATACTCTGTTTTAGACGTTTTATGATTTCGTCCATAGCTATAACATTATATTAATATATTAATGCAGGCTGCAGATATGACTACTTTTCCAAAACTATGGGGTTCTTCAATACTGATGATCATTATGTAGTGATAACAATTTCAAGGAATTAACCTGACTTCACAACTGTTTTATAACAGTAAACGAACAGTCACATTCAAGCATTTTCAACTGCTTTTGAGTGGTTGTCTTGATGATGGAGCATGTTGTCTTGTGTCCAGACACGTGCATCTTTCAAGGGTGGAAGTGAACTCAAGACCTTGAGTATTCCTGTCTTGAAAGTCAGCTATCAAGGATAGTTAAATGCAGTTCATAGTGCTGCAACAACATAACTTATTTAGTAGTGAAATCAGTATATACTGTTACTTCATGTATTAATAATATGAAATAGGTTAAAGCCAGTAAGAATCATATCTCCCCCTCCAAGCAATAGATACCTGGGATTTGGCCATAAAGGAATCACGTTACATCCTATTGATTATTAATATCATAATCAATATACAGATGTAGCAAGTATAATTATGTAGCAAATGAAAAAAGGTTCCATATATTGTAATGACTGATTACGTGATTAGTATATCTGAATGAGGATAGCAAATAACATATTCATTTTTGCTATTTAATGTAGATTAGATTGCACAGTGATGTGTTTAAGAGTGCTGTATTTACTCCACAAGTTTCAACAGCTGAAAATTTTAAAGCACACTGTGGAAACATCATCATTAAGCAATGATATCATTAAGATCCAAAATTGTCAGTATCAGGAAGAGGAGGAGGAGTGAGTGAGTAAGTTTTCTTCTTCTTGTTGTCTTTTTTTTAATGTCCATTCTATTAATGTATTCGTACCAGGAAAGTCTCTGTTCTTCAACTGTTTCCTTAACATGGTTATTTTGCTCTTGGTAAAATAATTCACCAGTGCAGAAATGCAAAAAACAAATCTTTAATATGATTTCACCAAAAAACCAGAACACTGTAACCTGAGAGAGGAAATCTCAATATTTTTAATACACTCCCACAGGTCAATAATGTCTCAGGGGATAATTTTACATCATCCACAATGAGCTCTTGCAGAACTTATGAAGAAATAAAGTACACTGATATGAAATACATGAATTTTCAAATTTAGTATAAGGTAAAGAGAGACAATTTTGTAAGAAATTTTATAAAAAAAATAAGCCTGTAAAAATATAACATTTCATAACTTTAAACTTTTTAAATAATCGAAGTGAGTATTTTTGCATTTTGCTATGTTTTATGTCACAGTGACACAGACTTTTATGATGATGATGGGATAGGAAAGGGACTGGGAAGGAAGTGACCATGGTCTTAATCTGCAAGAAATAATAATATGGATAGACTGACAGTTAATGAATCCAAAACAAAATCCATTCTATTAGGGCCATGAACAAAGGAATAGTATAGAAGTCCAGTAGCTCAACACTGTTGATTTATTTCTGAGGAAAATAAAAAGAGGAAGTTATTCAAATCTCGTAAGTATGATTCATTAACATTTATAAAATATCACATTAAGATACTGATTGTATCTTTTCAGGTTCTTAAATAGTCATTCGTAAATGATTGTGGTGAATTTTGGGATTCTCTATTACTATTTCTTTCAGTAATTTTTCAGAACATCCTAAATGTGATCTGTTTATTCATTCCATATTCATATTTTATCTTTGTTTCTCAGCCTTTAGTGTCATTATCAACATCTCTCCCACAACACTAGTTGCTTGTTTGATGCTTGTTGTTTAAAAGGGCATAACACACTAGTTGCTGCAAGGATGTGAGCATCCATAATAAACTGATAATACTGAAATAAAATGCAGGAGATATCATGAAACTACAGTATTCATAAGTGTCTCCATGTAAACAACCATCCATGTAATTACTTTCATGAAATCAGTTTCACGAAATTAGTTGTAAAACCTATTGTTGTCATGTAAACTAGACTTAATGTAATTCTCTCGAGTTGGTTTTATCATTTGCTTCCTTTTCCATCCTTACTCACCCCACTCAATTCAGAGACAATACTAGAAAGCTTTTCTTTTACAATGAACAAGTTTTCAAAGGATTTCTTCCATATTATCAACTCTTTGTTCAAATCAAGAGAAAATTCATCTGACTTAAGAAAAATGTTTAATTTCCTATTTTGGACAGTCTAAGATTCATCTGTGTTCTGTTGAAAAAAATCTAGAACTAATAGAATATAGCGTTAGCAAAGATGAACTCCTGACATCATTATCAACAACAAAGGAAATTAAAGTAAAGGTGTCTGCAGTACAGTTTGTAGCAGACAGCATATCGTTCTCAATCCGATTTTATTTTGGTGTAAATAAACACCACACGAGATACACTCACTTCCTTGCATGAAACCACTTTATTGCGCTATGTCTGTTCCTTAACAATACGCAGTTATACACAACAGAAACACACTGAAACAATTTACTATCGATTTTGTCTAGTACAGATATCAACAAGTTCTCACACTGGTTATTCACTTTATCATCACACAGATTATTCTGAAAAGTAGATATATCAACAGTCCACACACTGATTATTCACTTATTCACTTTGCCATCACAAGGCAAGACTGACTACCCTCTCACTCAAGTCGATTCTGAAAAGTACAGATATCAACCAACTCCTCAGCTCACTGTTACACTCGCTCTAAACCCACACTCTATATTCTCTTACTGCACTGTCTGACTGACTGGTCACTCGGCCCGTCAGCTTGATATGCTGTACATACTGTTTGACAAACAGTCTAGAAATATCAACTTCTGGAAATGTTCTTGCTACAATCTCGTGGAACACATCCGAACATACAAGGAACAATGGATCGTCCGGCCTCTCAATTGGAGTAGATCAAACTCAAATATTTGATTGCAAATTATAAACACACATGAAGAAATCTATAACATTTCCAATGTTTCTACATGTATCTGGATAATAAATCATTACAATAAGTTTCCAAAACATCCGTATGTATCAGATTTATAGTGGATTATACCCAATATATGAATATTACAGAGTTTTCTCCAGTTTTCGACTACTCACTTTTTGAGGTTAGACATATTCACAATATGTATTTGAAGTTATACTAATGTACAATATATATTTAATATATATTTACAGGATATAGTCATACTTAGCATTTAATAAAAGATAATTAAAATATATTAAACATAATAATTGAAGGTTTTACAAGAGTTAGGTTATGAGTAGGTTGGTGTCAAGCAGGTAGAAGGAAGATCAGTCAAAACCATTTCACTCACCACGGCTTCAAAGGAACGTTTAATCATCTACAAGACACGTATGCATGTTGTCTATGAAATAGCAGAAGTGAAAGAGTTCCAGGAAACTGATTAAGTATTGAGGGATGGAGAACTGTTGACAAAACTGTAGTAGAAATGACCAACAACAATGGTGCCGACAACGCACTTAAGGCAGCACTGATGAAGATAGCTCATCAGAACTAGCAAGGAAATGTATGGAAAATTTAACCTGAATTAACCCAGAATTCAAAGTTTGGTCAAACCGGGAGCATGACTTTGTAAATAATGGAAGTTATAGTAGTTGACTGTATCTTGATTATAAGGTGTATTTATGAGATTGTTGATCAATAATAATGCTAAATTATGAATACAGGTAGATTTAGTATACATTTTATGAAGAATTCTTGACATTTTATTTGACTTAAATTGACTAGACACCAGAAATCTCTACCTACTTCGAGCCATAAGCTATTTCACCAAGTAGCCTGAGGTATATATCATCACCTATTGGGAAACATAAACAGTGTCCTTTGGTCTAAAGATGAGCTTCTATTGCTTTCGCGTTTGACAGAACTACAGAGCGAGACAGTGTACAATTTATACACCAGTGATGTATGAGTTCTCATTTGAAATACGTAAGGCTGTAAGTTATCGCTTATCGGCAACATCGCTGGGAAATACGGGCACCAAACACACTTGTTTTCTAGTACGGATTTCAAAGCCCTGCAACCAGGGGTGCACTGGTTTTAGAACGCGCAGGCAAACAACAAAATGAGTCATTGAGAATCTAAATCAAGAAAAAGGAAAAGGAAAAAAAAAGTTAATATTTGCTCTTATCAATGGTAAACATCAGAATGAATACATTCTTTTTTCAGAACATTGTCATGTTCTTGTGGTCTACTATAATACATAATTGAATGTTCCAGTACTGGGAAATTTACGAGTAGGTACACTCCCGCTTGCAACCCTTGTACTTCACCTCTAGTGGACCTCTCCATGTTGTAGGAGTAGGTAGGTTTTTCCCGTTTAGTGTTTATTAGGTACTCTTGCAGAAGTATCCCCTGCTTTGGAATGTGTACAGTTGCATGTGTGTTTTTATAAGTGACTTGATTACTGTAGGCATGTGTGCGTGAGAATTTAAGTTATATTTTGTTTTCGGGATGTTTGTAGAAATATTCTGTTTTTTAATACAATTATGCAGAACAGTTCCGGACAGTAATTTATATAACAACACATTAACGCATGAAGCATATAATTATAGATAATTACAGAAACCTTTCTGCCGCCTTCACGCTAAAGGAAATTGTAATTATAGATAATTACATAAACCTTTCTGCGGCCTTCAAGCTAAAGGTAATTGTTTTCACTGAACAGTACGGTAACAGCTGTGGAAAGAAAATTTTCAGTGAGTGGAAGCTTGGTGTGTGACTGGCGGAAATAAAAAGCAGCTAGAAACAAAAACTATTCTAGATGCACGCTTAGATGTCCGGAAACTGGGTAATGTCCGAAAATTGATGAAGTGTTCATGTACGTCAATGAAATACGTAACATTGGCTCTAGTGTATCAAATAAAATGTTACAAATGAAGGCACAGAAGGTAGTGCGTGAACACAACGTTCCATTAACTCAGTTTAAGGTGAGTTCTGGGTGGGTTATGAGGTCCATGCAACGACGCAATCTGTCAGTGCGAAGGAGAACAACACTGGTATCAAAGACTGACTGCTGATTACACGGAAAAGGTTGCAAAGTTTCTTACGTTTGCGCCAGAAAAATGTATGCTTACTTTTTCTAATCGGTAATGCTTATCAGGTTCCAGTCTTTTTCGATACCGTATGCTTCTCGCACTATACGAATCATGGAGTGAATTTATCAAAACTAGTGGTAGTGAGAAATTATGATGCACGGCAATGCTTTCCATTACAGCTGATGGAAGAAAGTTCCTGCCACACATAATTTTCAAGAGGAAAACGATGCCTAAGCAAATTCGTGTATGAGTGCAACCAATGGTTGTAGAACACATGCTGGAGTGGGTTAAAACTGTGTGGGATAGAAGACCCGGTGCACTACTGAAACAGCCGGCTCTGCTTATTTTAGATGGATTCCCAGGTCACCTTGTGAACAAAGTGAAGCAACTTCTCAACGAAAATGACATGACACCCACTGGAAATATTAGGTGTCCATCCTTCGACTGTTATGCTCGTAGGCAATCAAGAGTTGGTACTTTATACCACCTGAACTAGTTTCCCAGAATTTCAAAAAGACTTGGATTTCGAATGCACTAGACGGATACAAAGATGACGCTGTGTGGCAGAGTGACTAAGAATCTGATACTGGTATGAGCAATGGGAAGAATGACACATCAGATACCGAAACCAGCGATAGCAGCACAGAAGATTTCAATAAATTGTTTACTGGGAAGACCATACTTCACAATAATGCAATAATTTTTTGCTAGTGTAATGTTTTAACTTTAATGCTCTGATTAATGACAATTAACGTAATAAGCTCATTTTTATTTTCTGATTGCAGAAACGTTCATCGAACTGTTGCAAATAAATTATGAAGCTTGATTTGGACTATTTTAATTATTTTAATGTATATACGCGATTATTATGTGCACCTTAAGCTTGTATGAAATACAATTTAGTTACAAATTATTTTTTCAGTAAGACAAATACTGGTATTAAAATATTCTTTAGTTAGTGGGATGTAAAGCAAATAACAAAAATATTCTTCGCGCAACAGTCGCACCGTACTATTTTTTTGAAAATTTTGGTATAAAAAGTGTGACGATTATGCGGTGAAATACGGTATCTGCCCTCCCAAATATACTATAAAGTAACAATTATACGTGATGAAAACACTTTCGGAAAGAACTACTCAAATTGGTAAACGGCAACAGGAATCCGCCATTGCTTTAGGCGGCACACACAGGTCTCCATATTCTGGGGAGCCTGTACCAACATGCAAGATGGAGTCAGAGCCATCTGGAAGCCCTTTAAGCAATAGAAATTAAACTGAAACAAGGGTCAATGTAACCAGGTCTAATTTACGAGCTAAGAAGCATCAGCATTTTGGGACATACAAACTCAACTTCAGATCAGGAAATTGAAACTAACTCTAGATGAGATGGAAAAACAGAAAATTCTGATACTTGTGTTACAGGAGACACGATTCACAGATTCAAATACCTTTGATTCAGGCTATTACAGAATGTTCAAAGGGAAACCTGGGAAAAGGATTGGAACAAATCTACAGCAACTCAGAACAGCATTCTGTGTGCACAAACAAATAATTGACTCCATTCCAGACTTCAGAGACAGACTCTCTATACTAACATTCAAATGTGCAAACAAAAGGTGTACTTTATTCAATGCCCACGCACCCATAAACAAAGACGATTGAAGAAACCCTGAAAAAGCAGATGTCTTCTGGGTCCAGCTAGAAAGCAAAATACAAAAAACCTAATCTGGAAAAATTAAAATTTTAATGGTTGATTTCAACGTGCAAATTGAGAAGGAAGAACAATTTAGGAATATCATTGGTAACTACCCTGTTCACAATAGAACAAACAGAAATGGCAGTAGACTTATTGATGTTTGTGATGCCTTCGATTTTAAACTTATGTCTACTCATTTCAAAAGACATCCTAGGAAAAAGAAAACTTGGCGCTCTCCACGAGAAGATCTTGGTGAATTTCAGTTGGACCACGTCACAATATAAAAATGGAATATTAGAGAAATGAATGTAGAAATAAGAAAAGGAGCCAATCTCGACTCAGATCACTACCTGACCTGCATAAAGGTTAGACTTCTTCCATTAAATAAGAAAAACCTCCCTCAGATTAAAGTTATGAGGAATGACACGGATAAGCTAAATCAAAACAAAGCTACTTTCCAAGAACTGTTGCAGCAAGGAAAAACAGAGACTTGGCATGATATCCGAGAAAACATGGCACATACTGCAAACGAAGTTGCACCCTTATGAAGGAGGCGTAAGCGTTCATGGTGAACTGAAGACTGTGATAAGGCAGTTGACCAAAGAGTAATGGCATTTAAAATATGGAACACAGACAAAACAGAAGGAGACTGCAAAAACCTTCCATAAAACCAAATGAGCCAAAATCACAGAAGGAATGGAGACCACTGAGTCACAATTTAAAGAAAAACAACAGGAGAAATTTTTGCAGGACCTTCAAGCAGCATGAAAATGGCTATCAACAACCAAGTTTGAACTTCAAGAGAGACGATGGGAAAGTGGCAGTGAACAATATTGAAAACTGTGATGATTTATTGATCTTAGCCAAGTACTTCAAGACACTGCTTAACTGTGAAGAACCCAGAGAAAAATGGCCGAGAATAATTCCAGAGCAAAGAAACAATGATTCAGCTCCTCCTACTTCTGATAAACTTTGGAGGACAGTTGCGGAACTGAAGAATAACAAAGCTGCCGGGAAAGACTCAATCACAGCAGAAATTTTGAAAGGTGGAGGAGAAATTACCATTAATGCCTTAAGTCAAGAGATGGAAAAGATATGGGAAACTGGAATAATAATTGGCAATCCTGTCAAGAAACATAGAGACAGTTGTGGAACAAATAAATATGCTGAAAAAGCAGGCAGAGAAAGCTGGCCTCCAAATTTATTTTGAGAAAACAAAGTACATAACCAGTTTCCAAACAGCACCTGAACACCCAACAATACAGTACGGTAAAATAGAAAATGTGGACAGTTTTAGATATCTTGGTGAGATACTGCACATTAAAACTAGTAAGAAAGAAGCTAACAACAACAGGTGAGAGAAGATGACCGTAGCTTGTCGTATGACGCATGTCCTGTACAAGTAAAAGGCAATCTCAAGAAAAGCTAAACTCAGGCACTATAACACAGTGATCAAACCCAAATATCTATACGCAAGTGAATGCCTCAGAATGACAGGAAAAGCTGGACTGAGAGAAGCAGAGAAGTATGAGTGCACGATCCTTCACAAAATAATGGGTACTAATATAACAGATGGACGGTATAGACTCCAAGGAAGAAAAGAGCTATACAGAGATAATGAATGGCTGATGGAGTTAATAAGGAAATGACGACTGAAGTTCTACAGGTATCTGTTCAGAATGGATGCAACCCAACTAAGAAGCAGATAAGTGGGTCAAGAAAAAAGGAAGGACCTCAAGAGCATGGGACTGAATCAGAACATCTCTAACTGAACAAAATACAGATCAGTGATCAAGAACTTTAAGGATTTCCACGATGAGCAAAAGCAGAACAGCAGCTGGACAGAAGAGAGAAGACAGATAGCCAGAGAAAGAATGCAATGTTTCTGGGCTGCAAAAAAGGCTCTAGAAATGCTTTATAGTTACTTGTCGTGGTCACTTGTGGCCCTAAATGAAAAGAAAATCCCATAATAAAATTAAATATCCTTTGTCCAGTCTTCATTTAGTTCAATGATTATGTCTCCAGTGAGGTCAGCTGTCTTAACCTATAGCCGCAGCGCTTTTACACCGGTTAGGCATTTCCGTCTCGCGGCTCCAATCGCTGCTTAGGAATCATGTGTAGGTTGCAGATTGAAAAATATCTTCAGCCTCATTCACTGTTTTCGTTCCTGTGTTGTTGCAAGTTGTGCTACGAGTTACTTTTGTGTCTGTGATAAGAGTTGCACTGCAAGTTAGGATGGACTACATTCATTATGACTGCTAAATGTAAGAAGCTGACTCTTCAACAAAGGATTGACATCATCAGTGATGTTGAAAGGGACAGCCAAGTCCCTTTGTCAGGGATGGCAAAAAAATATGGATTGGCACCCTCTATGTTGTTTGGCATGAAACAGAAGGAAGCTATTCTGACTGCGGAAGAGGAGTGTGGTTCTGGGGTAAAAATATGGAAGATTATTCGTTCTTCACTGTACAGAGAACTTGAACATATTTTAATGAAATGGTTCCAAGGGAAAAAAAAGAGTGAGGATGCTCCAAATGACGAGAACATATTTAAACAAACAACTCAAGAAGTCACACTTAACCTGGGTTCGGTCCATTTCTATGCTTGTAATGAAATGTAATGTAAACACTGGAAAGGTGGAACCATTACGACATAAGTTAAATTATTATTGTGATTACTAGGGATATGCCACTCGATCGCGTGCCCAAACAGGTTTGAGTGCTGATGTCATGAACTGGTGTGTCGAGCTTGGTCGAGCAAGATCGAGCAGCACAGAATTCCCTCGTGGCGTAGGCTTGCATGTGCTTTAAGCAGGGCACGTGTGTTGTGACTCCAGCCACACTTCCGTCTTCACTCATTCTCCTCGGTATTCACATTCCAGCACTACATTGCAGTGGAGTATTTGGCGATCATTCTGCAGAAGTACAGACGTACCGTACGTCGTAGTGTTTATTAAACCCATGTATGCCCAGAATAACATTTTGTTATCAAATTGAACTGACTGCTCGACATGAAGATGAGCTCTGTGTGGTGATGATATTTCTGTGGTTTTCTTGTCGTTACTTGGTCGCTGCTTCCAATTCTGGTTCTTCTGATCATTGGATGTATCATTTTAATAACATATTCTTTTCAGTTTTATTATAGTGCTATGACACTATTTCTCCTACACAAAGACGTGTTTATATACAATACACAATTGGTATGACGGGACTTTCGATATTTAATTTGTATCCATTCAATTTATAATTATTTTCCTGTTGTATATGCTAATTAGGAAAAGGGAAAGGAGGGAGAATAGTAATAATAATAAGAAAATTTGAACAGAACTGAATTCCTAAATCTGATAGGATATAATTGAACTTTCAGGATTTTTTAAATTATATCTCACAATCCGTAGATACTACATGTTGCGAAAATGCATTAATGGACACATAGGGCTGGTATTATGTTCTTGTAATTCTCGTGGATTAGTCATTAATAATTCAACATATTTCGATATAAACTTATTTTATTTCCACGAACATGCGATATTTGACATCAAAGAACAAAGAAGACTGCCACGCAACTGATTTAGTACAAGGATATCACTCAGAGATGGCGGGCCATACTCCTGCTCGAGTACTGCTCGACCTACATTGAGTTGTGATGTCATCAGCTCGAGATGCTTGAGCTGCGTTCAAGCCCATCCCTAGTGATCACAATTCAATACGGATCAAAACTATGAAGTTTACATGCTATGATACGACGCTTCTAATGGCCGGTTTGATAGTTTTAAAAAATGGCACAATCTATCGTTACAAAACATATGCGGCGAGAGTGCAGAGGTTAACGACGATACAGTTGTGTACTGAAAAAAGAATACATTGCCTCGACTTCTTGAAGGATATGATGCTAAGGATATTTTTAACGCCAATGAAACAGGAGTGTTTTACAATTTGCTCCCATCCAAGACATACGTTGTTCGCAGAGAAAAATGCCACGGAGGCAAAATATTAAAAAAAGGAAAGAAAGACTGAGAGTGTTGTTATGTGTTAACAGTGATGGGAGTGAAAAAGTACCCCCACTAATAATTGGAAAATTTAAGAATCCAAGATGTTTCAAGAACACCCGTACACTCCCATCTAAATATGATTTTAACAAAATCAGTCTTGGTGCCAGTGATGACCGTAGGTTAGTTAAGGAGGAGGCCAGGTGAGCGACTGAAACCACGCTAGCTGCAGTGTCGACGCACCAGGAGTTACAGTCTGGAAAACGATTTCCTTTGACAGCAGGAGCACTCTCGTTATCCCAAGAACCTTCACAGCAGATTCGTACATCAGACTGATGACTGAACCGGATGTGCTGCCATTCATTTGCAGTATACAAGAGGGTGTTTTC
Source organism: Anabrus simplex (assembly GCF_040414725.1). Classification (NCBI taxonomy): domain Eukaryota; kingdom Metazoa; phylum Arthropoda; class Insecta; order Orthoptera; family Tettigoniidae; genus Anabrus; species Anabrus simplex. The sequence continues at coordinate 182,161,434 of NC_090265.1, forward strand.
GAACAGGATAATGCACATCCTCATACTGTGACTGTCACCAAACGTGCTCTACAGAGTGTTGACCAGTTGCCTTGGTCTGTGAGATCACCAAACCTTTCGCCCACTGTGCATGTATGGGATACTATGGGATGACAAATCTAGCATCATCCAATACCAGCATTAACTGTTGCTGATTTGACTGACCAAATGCAACAGGCACGGAATTCCATCCCACAAAATGAAAAAGTAACACAGGTTTTAAGAAACATTTTTAACATGCGAGTGGTCGCGCCTGCGGCAGTTTGCCGCACTTTATAATATTTGTTAATAATTTTGTTGCTAGCCACTGTAGGGCTTAGGGCGCTCGTTTGATCCCTCCACTCCCTCTCTCCCGCCTGACGATTATCGTCAGTGTATTGCCTGCTGCCTTCCAGAGTAGTTTAACTTCTCTTTCACTTTCGCATCTGCCGTGGCAAATTGCCTTCATGCGATCCCTCGCGTAGTGCATTCTTACATGACTGCATTTCCAAGAAAGTTTCTTAAGTAAAGATCATGATCTTTATGGTGGCTTTCAGTGAAGCGTGGTGCTGTCATTTTCTCTTGAATTGTGACCAAATCATTAATTGAAATGTAAAAATGCAAGCGTTGAGGCAATTTGCTCATGCGCGATTTCCCGCGCTCTTTAAAAACTTGCGTAATTTTACCAGATTTTGAAAAAAAAATCATAAATTTTTTTATATTAAGAAAATATTTTTACAAGGTAATTATGTTAGTACTAGTTGAAAGGCAGTTAAACAGGGTACATATTCATATATTTATCCACTGCAAAAGGAAAATAGCAGCTCATTAAAATATTAAGCGTGAGCAATTTGCCTTCGCGCGACCTCTCGGGTTCTAGAACGGGCGCGACCCATCGCGTGTTAATGAGGGAGTAAGTAAAATCTATAGGGTGGACATCTACTAATGGTGAACATCAGAAACAGAACATCAATTTAATGGATCTTGACTATCTTTCCTCAGCTACAAATTACCTATTAAGCCACTCGTATACTGAGAGTCCAGTCAGTGTTTTTAAATATTCTACTGAGATATAAAAATGTCAACAAATACATTTACTTCACAAGGGAAGTAACAGTTAAGACAGGTTGAAACCTATCCTGAATTTTACTCGACAACTGTTCTATAAGAGGACAATGTGCAGAAAATACGACACAATATGTGCACGTTTGCATGCTTGCATTAAAAATCGTGATAACTATAGCAGTTATTAATGTACCACCATGTCACATGACTTCTCACGCATACCGTGAATCTGTAACCTGGAAATTTCAATCAAATAAATATCTTACCTACACAATTGCTTAGCCTAAATTGCATTTCTCTAAACTGATGTCTTCTTGTGTTGGGATTTCTTTCCCTGCTAGTGTATATATTTTCTTCTAAAAAAAAAAAATGTTTCTTACAAATAATATTTCGCCCTCATACAGTGAGTGTATTTCAATTATAGACATGCAGTATACAGTGATACACTTTAATAATTGCTTCCTAAACATCAGTATTTGGCTATATTTTGCATTTATAATAACTATGTAAATCTACTGATTATAAATTTACATCAAATAAGGGCAATGTTCATTCAAGTACAATGGAGAAGAATATGCAAGACTTTAATTACTGCAGCACAAGTGGAGCAGTTATCTATAGATAAGGTCAAACAGTACTACAGCCACAATTACACAGATAAATGGAGTACGGTAAAACTTTATTGAGTTAATAATATATCAACAGATAATTAAAATGTTGAAACAACTGAATTAAAAAAACATACAGTTCTAATAAGTATGTACTATAAATTGATGCTGAAGAGACAGAAATGCAAAACTTACCCAAGTAGACAATCATCCTCACTTGCTCCAGAGTCTTGCATAGCAACACCCAATAAATGTTCTGGAATCTTTTTCTGAAAAAGTAACATAGGTTTTAAGAAACATTTTTAATGGGGGAGTAAGTAAAATCTATAGGGTGGACATCTATTAATGGTGAACACTAGAAACAAAACATCAATTTAATGGATCTTGATTATCTTTTTTCAGCTATAAATTACCTATTAAGCCACTCATATACTGAGCGTCCAGTCAGTGTTTTTAAATATTTATATTTATATTTTTTTTTAAATATTCTATTCAATTACGAGTGACCACAATGGACAAAGATATAAAAATGTCAACAAATATATTTACTTCACAAGGGAAGAAACAGGTAAGGCAAGTTGAAACCTATCCTGAATTTTATTTGACAATTGTTCTATAAGAGGACAACGTGCAGAAAATCAGCCGCTAGATGTTACTACAAGTCTCCGAAATCATGTGCCAAATCTCTCATACAGATCAATGGGAAGTAGTGGCAGTATCGTGGATGTACATGCTGGATGGAGTGGATAGCCCTGACGTCCCAGGTACTCAAGGCCAAGGATAAGCAAAGCCGCACACGCTAGTCAACTGTAGGGCGTTTCACTGCATACAGCAACAACATAACAGTTTTGATGGTTGTTTTAAAGAAAGCAAGACAGTGAAATTGAGTTCCTATAGGATGACGTTTTAAATCCTAACGTAGCGGAGTTTGTAACGAGTTATTTCCGCAAAAAGGGGTTTTTGTCTTCCGGAGAAATCAGCTTGAAAGAAAAGAAAATGCAGCAATATCTGATTTGATGGAAAATAAACTTTAGAGGAGAGTAATATAATGAGGAGGTTTCTCTTGATGTACACAGTGGAAACAGTGAGAGCGACTCAAGTGATTCCGTTCGTCAAAACCTTCTGTCGATTGCAGTGAAGTTCCAGGTCTGAGTTCAAAACTAAAATATGACTCTCCGGAGTCTAGTGATGCCATGAATCCGTCGCCATGCAAATCGTCCAGTTCTAGGTATGTTCTTAGTCCCACAAAAAGTGTGTGAGAAAACATCAGTATGGAATACAAGAGGACTGTAAAATTCTGGCTTAATGAAGGTGGTAAAAAGCAATTATCACTTTTACACGTCTGCAAATATTTTAGTGAGATCGGAGCGATATCTTTACTTATGGAAGAAGTGGTTGGAAAAGATGGGTATCATAATTACAGAGTTTTCTGATGTTCCCACCTAATCAGTATCATATATATTATAAAATGTATTTACATCTAAATTTCAATATTAGTTTCGATCCATGAATCATCTTCAGTTGCTTACACTAACTAATTAAAATAGCACATAACAATCATTAGAAACAACTTTCTTCGAGTTTGTCATATATTACAGTTTTAAAATCTAATAACCGTCCACGTTTCATTTCACTAGCATATCGCTATTAGTTGAATTAAAAGACTCTTCTTGAACTTTTACAAATTCATTGTCTTAAAATCTAGTAGCTAGTTTTGTTTGTTACACTAGTGCACTAGACTGTAATATATAACAATAATTCAAAGAAAATGGTTTCCAATGATTGGAAATGTACTTTTTTAATCATTAGTGTAACAAACCAAACAAACTAGCTACTAGATTTTGAGACGGTGAATTTGTAAAAGTTCAAGACGAGAGTTTTAATTCAACTAATAGCGATATGCTAGTGAAATGAAACATGGATGGTTATTAGATTTTAAAACTATAATATATGACAAGCTCAAAGAAAGTGGTTTCTAATGATTGTGATGTGCTATTTTAATCTGTTAGTGTAAGCGACTGAGGATGATCCATGGATCAAAACTAGTATTGAAATTTAGATGTAAATAAATAAATTTAATCTATATGTATAAAATAAGAGTTTTGTCTGTACATTGCTCAAAATTTAAAAAGGATGGCATTTCCGTATCAATTGTGCCCAGAGTAACAAGGAAATACACTTTTTACTTTTCCGTAATGTCTGTCTGTCTTAGGGTTACCAACCATCCGGCTTTTGCTGGACATGTTCTGCTTTTCAATAATTTTGGTTATGTCCGGCCGGCATTTCTAATTTATCGACATTGTCTGGCATTTTTCGTTACAAGACTGCTCACTTAGGTTTTAGGCTGAAGACAGCATGTTATTGTATCGTACAACAACTCCATGTGCTCAGGGCGCTACTTCCGAGGGTGGAAATAAGTAATACTAATATTCTATATATTGAACACAAAGTCCAGGCATTGATCAACCAATCAACGCGCTCAACGCACTTCATTTCCACGTTTATGTTGAGAGAAACTGGAAGTGTCGAGAGCTACAGTTTAAATGTGCTTGCCATATGATCTGCAGCTATCGTGTTTGGTTATCTGGTTATCGCCGTAAATTATAGTGCGAGTATGCAGTGAGTGGAGTGAAATATTAAGCTCATCGCATCCTATTACATACCGGTATGTCATCTTTGCAACCTGAAAGGAGTGAATCTAAAAAAAGACAGTGTAAATTTTCGGATAAACTAAAACATAAGTATCCTTGTTTTACTCACGGACGCAGTGAAAGTGAAGCGAAACGTGCAGTGTGTGATGGTTATGTTAATGTCGGATACCAAGGATACTTGGAAAGACACGTTAACAGTGAAAAACACAAAAAGACGGTGAGAACTAGGTCAATATCATGTTCAATGTTATCATTTGTCACTCCCAAATATTCACCAGATGATAAAAAAGTTTAAGCCGCAGAAGCTACAATGTCATTTCATAGAGTTTTCCATCACCAGTCGTACAAATCAATGGACTGCACAGCTAAATTGAATAAGAGTATGTTCTTAGGTTTTGAAGTAGCACAGAAACTGACCTGTGCAAGAACTAAAACAGAAGCCGTAATAAATAATGTTATTGCTCCTCACTCGACAGATATTATAATTGAAACTCTTGACAATAAAGTTCCATTTTTTGGCCTAGGAATAGATGCAAGCAATCATGGTGCACCAAAGTTGTTTCCAATTGTCATCCAATTATTTGATTACAAAAATAATGGCATTCAGATAAAAGTTCTTGATTTACAAGCATGTCCAAATGAAAGTTCTGAATGTATTTCCTCCTATATTTCAGATACTCTCAAAAAGCATAAATTTACTTCTAGATGCATTGCATTTTCTGGAGACAATGCCAATGTTAATTTTGGAGGCCTTGCACGCAGGGAAGGGAAGAATGTATTCACTGCTCTCAAAAAAGACTTGAATGAAAACATAGTAGGTGTTGGATGTCCTGCTCACATTCTACATAACTGTTTGCAACATGGAGCTGATGCTCTTCCTGTTGATATTGAGTCTGTGGTGATGAAAATTTTCAACTTCTTTCATATATATGCAGTGCGCACTCAGGAACTGAAAGACTTTTGTGAATTTGTTGATGTAAATTATCTGCAGCTTTTAAATCATTCTAAGACTAGGTGGTTAACTGTATCCAGCAATTGAAAGAATCCTGCAATTGTTCCCAGCTCTGAAATCCTACTTTCCTTCTCAGGGTAGGAAGTCAGTGCCTTCATCAATTAGAAACTTCCTTGAAAATGACTTTTCAGAGCTCTATCTTTTGCTTCTTTCCTCAACCATGCACATTTTTCACTATAAAATTTTGTCACTTGAGAAAGAACATAAGTCAGTTGTAGAAGTGCTTGAACTATTAGAATCTGTCCAATCTTCATTGAAAGGCAGACTTGAAGGTCAATTCATTCCCCTTAAAGTCAGACAGATATTAAATACATTTTCAAAAGATGGTTTGGATAAAGAATGCAAAGTGTTTATGGAGAATGTATCTTGTTTCTATGAAACCTGCACTGAGTACTTGGATAAACAGATGCATCCTATAGAGGAATTCAAGTGTTTCAAATGGTTGAAACTTCAAAACATTAAAGACCTCAGTTTTGACGATATTGTACCAAGTATTCAGTACTTACAGTCAAAAGGTGTAGAAATAGATGATTCAAAATTATTCGACCAGTTCTGCAACGTAAGGGCTTATTCTAGAACTTCAACTTTGGATAAAGATACAACACTAGACCAACAATGGTCTGTTTTTTTTAATAAGTGCCAGAACATTGAGGTATTTTTGAACTTTTGAATATTTGCCAGTTTTTCTTTGCCATACCAGGCAGCAATGCCTCCACTGAACGTGTGTTTTCATTCATAAATGCTCAATGGACAAAGGAAAGGAACCGTTTGTTGGTAGAATCAGTGAAAGGAATGTTACTTGTGAAGTTCAATTTCAAAGATGTGTCGTGTGAAGAATTTTATAAATATGTACTTCAGAAAATAACTCACATCTTCTTTCAAAAGTAGGTTCTGTTGAAAAATACAGCTTCAAGGAAATGAACTGCAGCAAGGACTGATCATTAAGTAAGGTATTTCCTTTTGTAAAAAGTTGTGTGTAATATATGTATAATTCTGTTATCGATTAAAATTGTCAGGCATTTTTCTTAAATGTCCTGCTTTTTGCTAAGCATTTGGAAATTTTCAGTTGGTAACCCTAGTCTGTCTCTATGTATGTACACGCATCACGAGAAAACGGCAGAAGAAAATTTAATTAAAATTGGTATACAAAGTCGGGTAATAAGCCGCTATAATCTAGGCCATAAATAACTTTATTCACACTGACTGAAATGGTAGTTTAGAGGAAGGCCTAAAATGTAATTCTCAAATATTTATGTTATTAGTGTTCATATCCTAATAAAAATTGGTATACAAAGTTGGGGAATAAGTCGCTATAATCTAAGCCATAAAAAATTTACTTATGCTGAGTAAAATTGTAGTTTAGGGGAAGGCCTAAAATTTAATTCTCAAATATTTGTTATTAATGGTCGTCTCTAAATGAAAATTTGTAGGGGAAGTCAAGGAATAAGTTGCTACAATCTAGACCATAAATAATTGTATTCACACTGAGAAAAATGATAGTTTAGGGGAAGGCCTGCAATGGAATTCTCAAATATTTGTTATCAGTGGTCCTATCATAATGAAAATCGGTATGCAAAGTCTGGGAATAAATTGCTATAATCTAGGTCACAAATAATTTTATTCACGCTGAATGAAATGGTAGTTTAGGGGTAGGTCTAACATTTAATTCCTAAATAATTATGTTATTAGTGATAGTATCGATAATGTCTCAAAAAAGACTTGAATGAAAACATAGTAGGTGTTGGATGTCCTGCTCACATTCTACACAACTGTTTGCAACATGGAGCTGATGCTCTTCCTGTTGATATTGAGTCTGTGATGATGAAAATTTGTTATCGATTAAAATTGTCAGGCATTTTTCTTAAATGTCCTGCTTTTTGCTAAGCAATGTCCTGCATTTGGAAATTTTCAGTTGGTAACCCTAGTCTGTCTCTATGTATGTACACACATCACGAGAAAACGGCAGAAGAAAATTTAATTAAAATTGGTATACAAAGTCGGGTAATAAGCCGCTATAATCTAGGCCATAAATAACTTTATTCACACTGACTGAAATGGCCTCATTTAGTTCTATACCTCTTATCTCTAAATTATAAGAAACCGAGTCTAACCTTCATCGTCTTCGTCTACCTCTACTTCTCTTACCCTGCAAAGCAGAGTCCATTATTCTCCTTGGTAACCTATCCTCCTCCATTCGCCTCACATGACCCCACCACCGAAGCCGGTTTATGCGTACAGCTTCATCCATAGAGCTCATTCCTACTTTAGCCTTTATCTCCTCATTCTGAGTACCATCCTGCCATTGTTCCCACCTGTTTGTACCAGCAATCATTCTTGCTACTTTCATGTCTGTTACTACCAACTTATGAATAAGATATCCTGAGTCCACCCAGCTTTCGCTCCCGTAAAGCAAAGTTGGTCTGAAAACAGACCAATATAAAGATAGTTTCGTCTGGGAGCAGACTTCCTTCTTACAGAATACTGTTGATCGCAACTGCGAGCTCACTGCATTAACTTTACGACACCTTGATTCAATCTCACTTACTATATTACCATCCTGGGAAAACACACAGCCTAAATACTTGAAATTATTGACCTGTTCTAGCTTTGTATCACCAATCTGACATTCAATTCTGTTGAATTTCTTACCTACTGACATCTAGTCTTTGAGAGGCTAATTTTCATACCATACTCCTTGCACCTATTTTCAAGTTCCAAGATATTACACTGCAGGCTTTCGGCACAGTCTGCCAATAAGACCAGGTCATCAGCATAGGCCAGACTGCTTACTACATTTCCACCTAACTGAATCCCTCCCTGCCATTTTATACCTTTCAGCAGATGATCCATGTAAACTACGAACAGCAAAGGTGAAAGATTACAGCCTTGTCTAACCCCTGTACGTACCCTGAACCAAGAACTCATTCTACCAGCAATTCTCACTGAAGCCCAATTGTCAACATAAATACCTTTGATTGATTTTAATAGTTTACCTTTAATTCCATAGTCACCCAGTATGGCGAACATCTTTTCCCTCGGTACCCTGTCACATGCTTTCTCTAGATCTACGAAACATAAACACAACTGCCTATTCCTCTCCTAGCATTTTTCAATTACCTGGCGCATACTGAAAGTCTGATCCTGACAGCCTCTCTGTGGTCTCAAACCACACTGGGTTTCATCCAACTTCCTCTCAACGACTGATCGCACCCTCCCTTCCAACATGCCAGTGAATACTTGGCCTGGTATACTAATCAATGAGATACCTCGATAGTTGTTGCAATCCATCCTGTTCCCTTGCTTATAAATAGGTGCAATTACTGCTTTTGTCCAATCTGAAGGTACCTTACCAACACTCCATACTAATTTTACTACTCTATGAAGCCATTTCATCCCTGCCTTCCCACTATACTTCACCATTTCAGGTCTAATTTCATCTATTCCTGCTGCTTTATGACAATGGAGTTTATTTACCATCCTTTCCACTTCCTCCTCCCCATGAGCTTGGCTGTTCGCAACACCAATAGGAGGATTTCCTTTTACACTGAGAAGATGTTCAAAATATTCCCTCCATCTCTCCAGCGATTCCCTGGGATCTTTTATGAGTTCACCTGAATTACTCAAAACACTGTTCATTTCCTTTTTCCCTCCCTTCCTAAGATTCTTTATTACTGTCCAGAAAGGTTTCCCTGCTGCTTGACCTAGCCTTCCCAGGTTGTTACCAAAATCTTGCCATGACTTCTTTTTGGATTCAACAACTATTTGTTTTGCTCTGTTTCTTTCGTCTTTCCCTGTCTGTCTCGGCCCTTGTTTGGAGCCATTCCTGATAAGCCTTCTTTTTACGTTTACAAGCTGCTCTCACTTCATCATTCCACCAAGATGTTCGCCTTTTCCCATCTTCCCATCGAGGATTGTGGCGACGTTTAGTAAATTCACAGAGGCTTGCAGAGTGAACGCTGAAAGGCATAACAGTCTATAATGATAATGTAATGTATCGATAATGTAGTATTATATTTCTGATCATTTATGGCTTATACATTGTTACCATACCGGCTATGATCACAGATATTCATGAATTTCGATTTTTGTTACTATGTCATTATCAGCGCCGAGTCACGAGAAAATGGGTAAACAGGATTTAATGAAAATCGGTATGTTAAGTCAGAGAATAAGGAACTACAGTCTATGCTATAAATAATTTTATAAGACACCCTAATATCACAGTCGGAAGAAAACTAAATGTGGAAGCCTATAATATAGAAAGCTCATAAAATTGATCAACAATAACATTACATTGGCCACTGTTTGTTGTGATGTGCTTTGTCTTCTGTTGCCACTCATCTCCGATAGATAGGATTACTGCTGCGTACAGAGTATTTTTTAAAATCTGCCTTACGTCGCACCGACACAATTAGGCCTTGTAGCGGCGATGGGATAGGAAAGGGCCATGAGTGTGAAGGAAGCGGCCTTGGCCTTAATTAAGGTACAGCCCCAGCATTCGCCTGGTGTGAAAATGGGAATCCCCAGAATAACATCTTCAGGGCTGCCGATAGTGGGGTTCGAATCCACTATCTCCCAGATGTAAGCTCACAGCTGCGCGCCCCTAATCACATGGCCAACTCGCCCAGCCGTACGAGTGTAACAGTCTGCCTAAATATTGGTGGAAGTAGCTGGGGAGTTAGGTAACTTTCTTCTTTAGCATGCCATTCCTCTGTTTTATAAATTTTCCGGTACTACTGGTACGTAACACAATGGTTCATCATAGCATTCGAGCTATTCAATCCCTACTCCGAGGCACTGATTCGAATGAGAAGTGTACATATTTAACGGAATAATGGCAGAGAAGTGTTCATGGCTGTCTGCGGCCTGGCTATTCCAGCTCTGGAACTTTGGACTTTTAGATTGGCACCGTAATACTGTTCGTGAGAAAATGTGCAGTTTTTCATTTGAACGAGAATTTTATGTGATAACATTGCTTTTAATCGATACATTCCTACTGACGTTTTTGTAATGACCTATGTTGACTTCAGTTAGGAAAACCACAAAGTCAGTCTTTCTAAGAATCCCGTAGCAAAGCAGGGTAAATCATCAAGTAACATATATACAGTAGTAGATTAGGTGGGAACATCAGAAAACTCTGTAACTGTGAGTCGTAAATCATCAAGATGGAAAAAATAAAAATAATCGCACATGACAAAATACGTGTATGTCAGAAAGTCCGACTGAACATTAAAAAATATTACGTAAGAAAACTCTATTGCCATTTCCAGGAGGCAAGAAGGGGAAGGAAAAATGTAAGCGATAAAGATACGACTGTGGGCTTTGGAAATTGCACATGAACTATCTATCAAAAATGGTAATTTCTCTGCCTCTCATGCCTGGATCAGCCGTTTCCAGAGACAATACAGAATTGGGAGTAGGAAAATTTCAAAATCTGTATCCCGTTCACACATTCAGGATGAAAAACAAAGGAATAAGGCTGCAGTAGAATTTCTAGAGAGGGCTCAAGAGCGATTTCTCCACTACACCCAATCCTCTATTTACAACACCGATCAAAGTGGGTTTGAGCGCAAAATGAGATGTTCACTAAATTATTTATTTTACTGCAGAATCTGATTGGGTCCTTCGGTCCTCTGGTTTAAAAAAAAAAAATGTTTAAAGCAGATAACATCGTTGCCACAAATTCAGGAAAATGGGGAAAACAGAACTGAAAATATTGTTTAGAGAAGCCTTTTTTTCCCGTTCTCTGACGACAACTATGCCCAACGTTTTGATTTGTGGACCACATGCAGTGATACAACTTGTCTTGAAGACATCTGTCCACACAAAACAATAGAACTGCTTCAGATTCCTCCAGGTAGCACAGGCATAATTCAACCGTTAGACAAATACTTCTTCCGACAGTGGAACGCTCTCTATTGCCGATTAACAGAAATTCTAACTTCTCATACATGATGTTAAAGTTGAGGTTCACCACAGAGACATGATCCTTAAATTGCAGTTTTTCATACATTTTCAGTTTTCATCTCCACGATTTCAAGATATGATAAAATATTCATGGTTTGCAATGAATTACACAAGAGAGCAACCTCCTGAGTTCATAGTGCCCGCTAAATATTGTTTGGAGAAGAGAAAAGAAACGTGTGAAGAACAGTTTGACAATGAAGTTCTAATTTGTTGTGCTTGGAGTACAAACAACTTATGTTATCATCATGCAATTGTCTGCCTCTGTGGATCAGCGGTAGAGTGTCGGCCTCCCGATCCCAAGATAGCGGGTTCAAACCCGGCAGAGGTAGTCGGATTTTTGAAGGGCGGAAAAAAGTCCATTCGACACTCCATGTCGTACGATGTCGGCATGTAAAAGATCTCTGGTGACACAATTGGTGTTTACCCGACAAAATTCATTAAATCTCAGCCATAGACGCCCAAGAGAGTTTTGGTTTACTCGGTATGCCATCTAGTGGGGGCCTAGAGTAAAACGGAACGTCGAAATTGACGAGCAGACAGCCAGATGGCGTCAAATTGAAATGTCTGCACACGGTAGCTGAGGCCATACGATTATTATTATTATCATGCAATTTATACCAGTCATTTCTGCTATACTTTTGTGAGTGACTGACATGTGAGTGAAACAATATAGTTTCAAAGCAGATAGAGAGACTGCATGCTTATACACCCCGCCACACCAAAACTCCGAGCTGGCTCAGGGATATCCAGCTGCACAACCCGTCATGCTTTCGTACCAGGATTCAAGGTATGATTTCAGAACCTTGCATTTAATCTGGAGGCTGATTCTCAACATGCTCAACAATTGTGTCAAAAAAATTCAGGATAGGTTTCGACCTGTCTTACCTGTTATTTCCCTTGTCAGCGCTAGATGAAAAACAGGATTTCCTAGAGTCCTAAATTATGTACTAAGTGCCTAGTCAGACATCCATGTTTCCCAATCTTCCTTACAAATAAGGATGCTAAAACCATCAAGCATGAAAGTTTGTTGTCCAGAAGATAATACAGAAAAATTATTTCAGAAAAGGACATGAACAAGGAGGAAAATAATGAGAAAGAAAAGCAGCAGAGACCAACAGCTATACAAAAACTGCAATCAACATTTAGACTTAACAAAATGTGGTATTAAATATAAAAATGAAACAAACAAATATACGAATATAAATTATCAATGAGAAGTTCGTTTCACCTTTCTGTTGTTCCCTCTGCCTTCACTGGCATGCTTCAGTGGTCCTTCTTGCTTGTGTTCCAATCCATTTTCCTAGTTTTTACCTTTGATGATTTATATTCATAAACTTCTGTTTCTACATTTGTACCTTCTTCTGTATCTCATTATGTGCACTAATATTTCTTTCTTCTGCCTCTCCCTCCTTACATTTATTCAGTTTTCTCTTTTCTTACACCTTCACAAATTAAGAATTATCAAGAATGGTTTCTTTGATGAAGGTGGATGTCCACCTCTGACAAAGCTGGAAAGCAGAGAAAAGCTTGTTAGGGACTGAGAAGAAATCGATCTGGAAGAACTACGATTGACAGAGTAAAGGAGAAAGACTGGTTTTTTTTTTAGGTCCTTGTCCTGTAAGAGTTTTTATCACTGTCCTTGTCTCTCATTTTGTTGCTTCCACTGTTCACACTAGCCTATCACTGTAGTCTTCCTTTTGCGATTTCATGTTCTCCTTCCTAGCTTCCTGTCTGAACAAAATGCTTCATGTAGGCTCAACAGTAGGCACCATTTTTGGCTATGTATGCATCAAACAGTGGCGCTGAACTTGCCTTCATATTGTTTGTTCAATATATATTTTGTTTTTAACTGAATATTGACTATATAGTTTATCATTTTAAAATTCGATATGTACTTTTTTCTTGGTTCCTCATGTTTAATGGATGCTGGCCAGCATTCAGAACCATAGAAGGCAACTGTGCATACAATGCTCCTGTAAACCTTGGCCTTCAGATGGATGGGTATCCTGTGATCAAAAAGGACGCTCACTGACTTGTCTCCACTTCAGCCAACTAGCGGCCGACACGAGCATGGGCATCGGGTAGTACGTTATCGTCCGAACAGATCAATGCCAGTCATGTGGTGCCTCTTTTTGTGAATGAAATCAAGCCTGAGGTCTAAAATGAGCAAGTGCTGTTGAGGAGCTACACTGTCGAATTGAATTACCTTAGCATTCACCACCAACTTGAAATAGTTTCACCAGAGAAACCAATACATGATATTGAATAGATGGACCTTTCTCTACCCTTTTATAGACAAACCAATAGTTGAGGTGAGATGTTCATCCACCACTATAATATGTGATTTGGTGGGCTGGCCATTTCTTGAAATAGGTATTGGCGACAATGAGATCAAGTGCTTCTGGACAGTCAAGGACACAGCAGCCATTGGTGTTACAGTTGCCAAATCCTTGTTCACCATGACATTGAGGGTACCTGTCCCTAGCTGCTAGCTGAACCCACATGGACATTAAGATCTCCGCCAAGTAACACGTGTTCATCCTCAGTAAAGGATTGGAGACGGGTGTCAACGCTCTTCCAAAACTCATCTTTCTTGACTTCTGCTTGTGGTGCATAGCGTGAGACCATGCAGATGGTAGTGGTGATGGAGTCGATTTTAATGGAAAGCTGCTGGTTTGGGATGCAGTTTACTTAACTACACTACCCTCAAACTTCTAACTTACAGCCATTGCGATGCCATTCTGATTTGATCTTCGGCTGTGGTAGTAGATTTTGTACCAGTCTCTGATGTTCTTGGCCTTGACCCATGTCCACAGGTGATGTCAATATGTCAACTCTTCAGTACAGATACAAGTTCACGTCTGCGACCTGTGAGTGTACCATGAGCATACCAATGTTAACAGTCGCCAGCCGTAGTTGTTTCTGTTGTTGGAGAATAGATGCCTTTGGCAGCTGCCCCTAACCTGGAGTACAGATGCTGCTTGATGGATTCTAGCAGCATATCCTCCATTAAGGGACCACCACCCTCATAAAGGAAATCATCTTCCCTAAGCCATAGATTACCTTAAGGTGTTAGGTTATTTACTGCCACTCAATGCATTATTATTATTGTTGTTATTATTTTGGACATCAAAATCAGTAGAAATAAAGACAAACTGTCATACAAGGTATTCAGGAAACCCACTCAAAAACACACACAATTAACGATGATTCTAATCACCCGATCACACATGAATTGGCAGGATTGAATGCAATGATACACAGAACTATAACCATACTGATGAGCAAAACAGATTTCATCAACAAAATACAAAAATAAAACAAATTGTGGCAGAAAATAACAGTCATCAACACAGTACAATGGCCATTAAAAAAACAACAAACCTAAACAAAACCTCACTCAAAAATGATAAATACATAGTTCTTAATTTTGCGACTAAAAACACATACAAAATAGCCAACATATTCAAAAAGCAAGGGTTTAAAATAGCATTCAGAACATAAAAAACTTTACAAAAACAAACTGGTAAATGTAATCTAAATAAAAAATACTCAAATGCCAAGAACCAAATTGTAATGCCACATACATTGATCAGACAAAACATAATTTCCACATCAGGTACAAAGAACACAATTAGACACAACAGACTCAGCCTTCTGCAAACACATATGTGACAAAACCAACCACCTTGGAGACATCAACACAGATCTTAAAATATTACACACAGAAAATAATAAAAAAATCTTTTATGTAATGGAGTCAATAGAAATTCAAATCACGAATAAAGGCAACCAGAATAACCTCAATGTTCACATACACTAACAGATTCGCCTCCACCCTGCTTAATTAAATCAATTTGATACGGTGCAATATTTCAAACTCCGTTAAAATTATACGGAGGTGGGTTTTTTTTTCAACCTCCGATCGCGCAGGTAAAGAACCACACAAGCTGTGGGAACTGTTCGCGCATGGAAGGTGACTGCGCAGTCCTCCCCTCTACCCGTGGTCACAGCCAACTTCCTCACACCAGTGTGAGCCGAGGTACTGGCACAGAAACATAGCCGCTACTATTGAAACTCCCGCCACATGTGAAGTGCGTAGTGTGATACGTTTCCTTCAAGCAGAAGGGAATAGTGCAGCTGACATTCATCGAC
Source organism: Anabrus simplex (assembly GCF_040414725.1). NCBI lineage: Eukaryota > Metazoa > Arthropoda > Insecta > Orthoptera > Tettigoniidae > Anabrus > Anabrus simplex. The sequence goes on from NC_090265.1 coordinate 182,176,889, forward strand.
GAATCAGTCGAGTATACGGTCCAAACGTTATGAGTGATGGTGCTGTGCTTGAATGGTGCAGGAAGTTCAAAGAAGGCCAGACCGATGTTCACGATGAAGGGGGGCAAGGACACAAGTCTGTCGCTACAGATGACATTGTTCACGAAATTGACCAAGAGGTTCGCAAGAACCTAAGGTTTACCGTAAGTGAGTTGTGTGAGAAATTTCCTGCAGTTTCAAGGTCATCTGTTTACAAGATCCTAACAGAACACCTGCGCTACAGGAAAAGTCGCCGGATGGCAGCAGAGTTGACGTTTCTTACCCTTATGAGGCTGAAGGTGGCGATTTGTTGAAGAAAATTGTGACTGGTGATGAGACTTGGGTTTCGTACGTCACCACAGAAACAAAACAACAATCATGTCAATGGATGCACACGCACTCACCAAACAAAATGAAGAAGTTTAAGCAAACCTTCAACGAAAGGAAGATGATGGCTACAGTCTTTTGGGACCAAAAGGGTGTGTTGCTTGTTGAGTTCATGGAACGGGGGTCTACTATCAATGCAGCTGTTTATTGCCAGACTTTATGACGACTGCGGAGGGCCATACAGAACAAACGACGAGGCATGCTAACGTCTGGAATCCTCTTCATTCATGACAACGCATGCCCTCACAGTGCTCGTGTCACCCAACAACTTCTGCAGGAGGAATTTCGGTGGGACATTTTTGACCACCCACCGTACAGTCCCGATTTAGCGCCGAATGACTTCCACCTCATCCCAGGACTGAAAAAGTGGCTGGGAGGGCAGAGGTCCCAGGAGGATGAAGATCTTCAAACCAACGTTCAGGCTTATCTGAACTCACTAGCGGCAACATACTGTGCAGAGGGGATCAAAAAACTTGTCCACAGGTATAACAAATGCCTCAACCTTCATGGTGATTATGTTGAAAAGTGAACACATTTGTACCTAACATTTGGTAATAAATTCATTTGGATACGTACACTTGTCTTTCAGTTATGACCCTCCGGAGGTTGAAAAAAACGCCCTCATATTATTTATTTATTTGATAATACTCATTAACAAGCCCCTAAAATATTTCCACAACAATCTAGAATGATGATGATGATGATGATAATAATAATTGTACCGGGGGTACACCTTCCCTAGCCAGTTAAACTGCGCACCTTCTATAAGGCCATCTATGTAAACAAACTTGAACTGGTATATTACAAGATGCTTTGGTCTTCAACTGTGAGATGTCTCTATAATCGGTTTAAGTGCAACCCCCCTGGCGGGATCAATGATCAACTACAAAGGAAAATTTATTTTTACAGTTGGCAAACCTTAGGTTTTGAAAACTGTTGTTTTCATGTATCAAAGTTGTCAACACTTCTGCTGGTTCCTACTTCAACAATAATCAACCTATCAGAAACTTGAGAAACTTGTAAATATTTTCTCTAGCCAATTAAAATTGGGGGTGTGTACATGAATCCAGTCTATCCGTAAAGAGTTCTGGAAGCTTCCCCTCAAAAAATACTATAAAAGCTGGGCACCTGAGGGCCGTATTGTCTGAACTGCTCCAGTGTGAGGAGGGTGTATTGATGTGAACCAGGGGGCAGAGCCGCGGACGGCATTAGATAGGCCCAGCAACTCAAGGTAATGGCAGAATTTTCATAAACATGTTATAGCTCCTGTGGATAGCTTGAGGGGAAGGTTTCTACCTCCTTTATTTATGTAAATTTTTGGATTTGGTGGTTTAAATGTAGAATTTTTGGCAAGTCTGAAGACTCTATCCTATTCCCTACTTTGAAATATGTAATGTAAGGGAACAAAGAGTGATTACCCTCTGTTGGTTCCCATTCAACTTGGCATGGGGTGACTACAGTTTTCAAAACCTCTAAATTTCTTTAATCATATTTGGCTTTAATATTTCTTACTTAGTCACCCCAGTGCAGAATAGGTTTCGCCTCTGTATCATTGGGCCATAAGCCCATTTCGGGTTTTAACTATTTCTATAAGGAGGACAAGGGCTTTGTTTCCTAGCCTTTTGTTTATGGCCAGTCATGTTCATCCGTTTCTTTTTACATTAAGGCCAGTTAGTATGGGCAATCATGCCCCTGTTTATTCAATAATTGTTTCTGATGTAAAGTTCCCTTTAGGAACAGTAACGTATAAACTGTTGGGCAATAGATAAGCCCAAATCAGGGCTACTTAGTGTAAATACTTGAACTGAGGACAACCAACCGGTTGTAAGTGTGCCATGAGAAAACTGATGTCTCTGCGAGGCTGGACTGTGATAAAGTTGGAGAGGAGACTCCTACGAAGTGTATTTTCCTGGAGCTTTTCTAGCTCTTATAAAATTTTGTACCTGGCAAGAGCACTAACGCTCTTTTCTATGTAAATCAACCACACTATTAACAATTGTAAATTTGGTACCTGATTTTTGGACTTTTAAGACCTTGTTATTGCTAGAGCTGACAAGCTCATTAATATTGTTGTTCTTTCAGATTTTCTATTTATCAATGTATAATTTTTTTTTAAAAAAAAGGAAAAAAAATATTCAAAATTTGTTGTGTTAAGTTGTGCTCTAGTTAATTCCTTGTCTACCTATTCAACCCTCTTGCTTCTTACCCCTCTGTGATCTGCGCGATATTTCCATAACAATAATAATAAGATGAAGACAATTACAGTTGCAAGCGGGCCAATGCCGTCACCAGAGCATTATGTAACAAAAACCTCCATGAATACATGCACCTAAAAGATTTCCCAATATTCACTACATCAATTAAATCACGTATCAAGAAAGAACAACAATTCAACCTCCATTCAAAATTATATAATTATTTCATTTACTAATGCTCATTAAACATCCCTTAAATGATTCAAAACAGTTTAAAATATGACAATAATATTAATAATAGGCTATAATTACAAGTCCAGGAAGACCCATGGCATCACCGGAACGTGATATAATGGAAAGTTACTGGAAACAAGCCAGCTGGTACAACACTAGTGACAGTGTAATATGCAACGTTACTCTCCTAGGTGGACCAATGAGAGGAGAAGAATCACATGACGAGCACTTCATAAACCCATTCAAGTCGCAATAAATGGCCACATTTTTGACAGTGGAATCAGGTTTAATTTGCTTGCCAGCAGTTTGAGCATGCCTGTCAAATAAATCCATAAAACACTATCTAATCAAGATAATTCATCCAAGTTTTGCATTCATATCATTGAAAGTTATGACTTACCCATACTTCATTCCTTAAATGACTGTTGGTTGTGGTACATTTGTTTTATTTGAAATTATTTTAAAGAGCGTATCCAGGTACTCTAAAATTATCGCAAGTTCGGATGATGGATCGGACTCAAACTTTTTTTAAAGTATTTCTGAAACACCACTGTATCTATGAAATGAATATAATGTAATGATTGTTGTTTTTATTCTCCTATTTCCAATCACTGCGGTTCTTTTGCATCATATGCCATGCACGTTTCAAAGGATCTGGCATGGCACTTTCACTTTAACTTTCTTCAATGCTCTCAGCAACTCTAGTAACTTTCACCGTCGGTATCACTACCTTCAAACTTAGATTTACTCTCCGAAAAGTCATTACTGCCAGAATCGCTATCTGAAAAACAGTCTACAAGCGCTTTCAAACTCTTGTTGTCATTACTGCATGCAAGATGACTACTGAATAGCAATGAAAAAAAAATAATAATATGTTGTTCAACAATCCCAATGTCACACAGAAATACAGACTGCACTTTTTACCAACAGTGTACATGTCTCTGGTTCCTAATAGTGTGTATTGTGAAAACTTATATTGCAAATGTAATATAAATATACAAAGATATATGAGATATTGTGTCATTACAAGCTGAGCTCATAATTTGATTCATTCACCAAAACAACGTCCTCGATCACAGCTCGTCAAATGATGAAAATGGGTTAATACAAGTTACAACATTCAACAACTATTAGAAGACTGCACACAGGTTTCTATTGTAAATGGTTTATACACTTCTCAATAATATTAATCAATTCATAAGTTATATATTAAAACAAGTGTGCTATTTGATAGAATCTGATGGTGTTCTTTCAAGAACGAAACATCATTCTATTTTAATTAAGTTGTTCCTTTTCAGGTATAATCTGTTGTTATATGTTTTCTTTTTCAGGTATTTTCTAAGTTTTATTTATTCATAAATTTGTTTTGACAGACTGAAGAACCTAACAGTTATAAATTAACAAAGCTGAAACTAAAAAGAAATGGCTTCCAATACAACACATTACACTGGATGTTGAGGACAGACAACTCATTCATTCTGATCATCTGGAAAACACGTACGATGCATGGGAAATATTGACAAGGAAGTATAAGAGACCAGTGTTTGGAGCAGGCTGTATTTACGTCGTAAGATGTACTGAATACACTATCGTGGTGACTCAATAAACAAGCATACTGATGTCATCATGGAAGCAGTCGGATTGCTGCATGCATCAGGTAAGCCTGTTGAGAATGACGAAATTGTCGTAGTTTTATTGGTGAGCCTTCCAGACGCATACTCAAGACTCTCTGCAGTGCTTGAAGGCCATGATGAAGTGGATTTTAACTGTGGAACATGAAAAATACTCAACGAGTATCAAAGAAATGTCAAAGCAGGTGAGTTGGGAAATGGTGACTTGGAGATCATACAACAGTCAACCCTAACAGGCTCAAGTAAGGTTGATCATCATAATAAAAAAAGGATCACCCACGGGTACAAAGAACAAACACAAATTAAATCTCATAGAGAGACCTGAATGTGTTATTTTGTCAAAAACCTGGCCATTTAAAGACCGAATGAAATTGGTTCAAGTAAAGTGAAAAAAATAAGAGGTACAGAATCTGCCAAATCATCAGTTGAGGTAGAAGGTAAACAGAGTTATGTCATACAAGATAAGCAAAGTATCATATGGCCTGAGAGATAGTGCATTGATAACAGTGCAACAAGTCATATGACTTGACACCCGCAAAAGTTTCTTATGCATACATGATGTAAAGTCTGCTATTTATCTTGCTAATGGTCTGCCAGTATCAGTACAGGCAGCTGGAGTGGGAGAAGGAGCACTGAATTGTAAATTACCAAAAGGAGAAATTAGGAGATAAGATTGCAAAACATTTTGTGTATTCCCCAACAAGACGATAATTTGATTTCTCTCTAATGGATGATAAAACAAGGTCATCATGTAATTTTTGAGAAGAATTTGTCAGGAGTCTACAAAGGACAACAGATCACTGATGATGCAAAAAGTGATGGTAATTTATTCTGACTTCAAACTGTGACTCTAAGGCTGATGATGACAGAGAATCTGTCGAAACCGGTACCGAATGTACAAAAGTTGTGATGTTTTAACTGTAATGTAAAACTTTCACACAATATATAGTACTGAAAAGGTGGAACTTATTGTCCTTTCTTTGATGTAAATCTAAGGCAGGTACCTAACATGCAAGAGAAGCAGGATGTCTACGTCTATGGCATCTGCAATTGGGGCACAGGGATTTCGCTGTGGTTAATGAACAACTGGCCACAACGCCTATCTTCATATTCAGATAAGGTAAAACACAATAACTGTGTTAAAGGCCTAATGCAATTCAATAAACTTTGACACGTGCCTAAGCTCGAGCTAATAATTCCACCATTTAAGACAGAACATGTCATTGCCGATAAATACGAGATTTCATAATCGCTAGCAAAATCACATTTCTGGCAATAACCTCAACAAATCCACATGTTAAATATGGAATAGAATTGAACATCGGAAATTGAAGAGGAACCCCAAGACATGCGTAAAAACAAAGAAAAATGAAAAAATGAAGTACCACCAACAGGACTGACCTACAAACCGCAAACAGATTACATGAGAGAACCAAGCACACAGGATGAACTGGTGAAAATGTCATCCTATTGATGTATGTCCAATAACGGACCATTTATATTGGTATTGAAAATGACACCCTGCGAGCTAAAAGTTATGGTCAACTGCTGCTCAAGAGGAAGTACTTGAAATCAATGTCAGGTATGGGAATTGGCAGAACTAACATCCAGAAAAAAAGTGATTTCCTGCAAAAAGGTTTTCAAAGCAAAATGAGACAGCGACAGAAATGTTCACAAGATTTTGACGAAACATTTGCATCAGTTGCTGAATGCGAGACTATTAGAGTTTTGTTTGTACTAGCTGCACAAGGATGTCTCCATGCTCGACTTTTGGATGTCAAATCTGCATATCTGAATGCTGAATTAACAGAGGATATAATATTTATTTATACTTACATTTATACTTATAATATTTATTTATATTTCGATGTCAGGTCAGGAAAGACTCTGCTACCGTATGCGACAGTATGCGACTGTCTGGCCTAGAGTTGGGCGGCCGATACCAAACCCAACAAACTAGGGGAAAACCAACAGCTACAGGTGGAGGAATTTTCCCTCAGAAGGTTAGATGAGACCTTCGTGTAGAAAATGACACACAAACTCATCAGCTGATGCCTTGCAGTGAGGCAGAGGACTGCCAAAGGCTAAGGGAGACAACCCCTGACAGAAAATCCTCTGAAACATTACACCTAGCAAGTCAGTGGAAGAGGGAAATTTTAATTGCTTTCAAAACCAAAAGAAGCCTCGGAGTGTTAAGCAAACCCAATAAGAATGCAAGTTATCCTGGTTTTGATATTAATGACAGCTCAACGCTCGATGCTCCATCAAGATCCAGCAGGAGAACTAAAATCTACAAGACAACGATTACAATCAGAGTAGCAACTCCGAATATCATTACTTTGACAGAGAAAATAGAAGTGTGTGTTGATTTGATGAAAATGAGGAATATTAATGTACTAGGACTGAGTGAAACCAAGTGGAACGGACAAGGGTCAAAAGAATTCAGAGAAGGTTAATATCTATATTGGTCGGGAGGAAGTTCAGCTAAGAATGGAGTGAGTGTTATAATGGACCATTCAATGAAATAGCATGTAACAGACATAAACTTCAAATCTGACAGGATTATCCAAGTCAATCTAAAATTAAACCCTACCCAGAACATTAGTATAATTCAGTGCTATGGCCCGCAAGTAGGATGTGATAGTTCAGAGAAAGACCTATTTAAAGAATACTTGGAAGAGCAAATGGTTCATGTTTGTGGGTTACTGTAGTCACGTCCTAGTTCGTGAACCATGGGCAACGGCTGAGTGGCCTAGTAAGTGGTCCTGAGAGTCGGGATACCAGTTGCTATGGAATGGGAGTGGGCATTTCGGACATATTCTGAGTCGTGGCCCTCCTTGTGCTCAGGCGGCTAGGACTACACAATTCACCGGTGGTCCATAACCCGTTAGAGGAGAGATCCTCACTTGGACTATGTGCAAGTAGGGCAGCATCCTGCTTCATGAATTTACCGAGCTCAGAACACTTTAAGCAAGCCTCGGACCTATGGGAGTAATGGAGTCCCACTCCCATTTGACAGGCGAGGGACTCCTTGGAAACAACTTGGCGAACGAAATGGAATTCGATGGGGAGCTATCAATATTAATGGGGCTTATGGAAGAAAGAAGGTAGAACTTGCTGAGTCAGCAAAGAGGATGCATTTGGATGTGCTAGGAGTAAGTGATATTCGGGTAAGGGGAGATAAGGAGGAAGAGATAGGAGATTATAAAGTGTACGTGACGGGTGTTAGAAAGGGAAGGGCAGAGTCTGGGGTAGGGCTCTTTATCAGGAATACCATTGCACGCAACATAGTTTCTGTTAAGCACGTAAGTGAGCGAATGATGTGGGTAGATTTCTCAGTGGGAGGAATTAGGACAAGAATTGTGTCCGTGTATTAACCATGTGAGGGTGCAGATGAGGATGAAGTTGACAAGTTTTATGAAGCATTGAGTGACATCGTGATCAGGGTCAACAGCAAGGATAGAATAGTGCTAATGGGCGATTTCAATGCGAGAGTTGGGAATAGAACTGAAGGATACGAAAGGGTGATTGGTAAATGTGGGGAAGATATGGAAGCTAATGGGAATGGGAAGCGTTTGCTGGACTTCTGTGCTAGTATGGGTTTAGCTGTTACGAATACATTCTTCAAGCATAAGGCTATTCACTGCTACACATGGGAGGCTAGGGGTACCAGATCCATAATAGACTATATCTTAACAGACTTCAATTTCTGGAAATCTGTTAGGAATGTATGAGGTTACCGGGGATTTTTCGATGATACAGACCACTATCTGATCTGTAGTGAACTAAGTATCTCTAGGCCTAGGGTAGAGAAAGTGAAATCTGTCTGCAAACGAATAAGGGTAGAAAATCTCCAGGACGAGGAAATTAGACAGAAGTACATGGATATGATTAGTGAGAAGTTTCGAACAGTAGACAGTAAGCAGGTTCAGGATATAGAAAGTGAATGGGTGGCATACAGGGATGCTGTAGTAGAAACAGCAAGGGAATGCCTAGGAACAACTGTGTGTAAAGATGGGAAAAGGCGAACATCTTGGTGGAATGATGAAGTGAGAGCAGCCTGTAAACGTAAAAAGTAGGCTTATCAGAAATGGCTCCAAACAAGGGCCGAGGCAGACAGGGATTTGTACGTAGATGAAAGAAACAGAGCGAAACAAATAGTTGTTGAATCCAAAAAGAAGTCATGGGAAGATTTTGGTAATAACCTGGAAAGGCTAGGTCAAGCAGCAGGGAAACCTTTCTGGACAGTAATAAAGAATCTTAGGAAGGGAGGGAAAAAAGAAATGAACAGTGTTTTGAGTAATTCAGGTGAACTCATAATAGATCCCAGGGAATCACTGGAGAGGTGGAGGGAATATTTTGAACATCTTCTCAATGTAAAAGGAAATCATCATGGTGGTGTTACAAACAGTCAAGCTCATGGGGAGGAGGAAAATGATGTTGGTGAAATTATGCTTGAGGAAGTGGAAAGGATAGTAAATAAACTCCATTGTCATAAGGCAGCAGGAATAGATGAAATTAGACCTGAAATGGTGAAGTATAGTGGGAAGGCAGGGATGAAATGGCTTCATAGAGTAGTAAAATTAGCGTGGAGTGTTGGTAAGGTACCTTCAGATTCGACAAAAGCAGTAATTGCACCTATCTATAAGCAAGGGAACAGGAAGGATTGCAACAACTATCGAGGTATCTCATTGATTAGTATACCAGGCAAAGTATTCACAAGCATCTTGGAAGGGAGGGTGCGATCAATCATTGAGAGGAAGTTGGATGAAAACCAGTGTGGTTTCAGACCACAGAGAGGCTGTCAGGATCAGATTTTCAGTATGCGCCAGGTAATTGAAAAATGCTACGAGAGGAATAGGCAGTTGTGTTTATGTTTCGTAGATCTAGAGAAAGCATATGACAGGGTACCAAGGGAAAAGATGTTCGCTATACTGGGGGACTATGGAATTAAAGGTAGATTATTAAAATCAATCAAAGGCATTTATGTTGACAATTGGGCTTCAGTGAGAATTGATGGTAGAATGAGTTCTTGGTTCAGGGCACTTACAGGAGTTAGACAAGGCTGTGATCATTCACCTTTGCTGTTTGTAGTTTACATGGATCATATGCTGAAAGGTATAAAATGGCAGGGAGGGATTCAGTTAGGTGGAAATGTAGTAAGCAGCCTGGCCTATGCTGACGACTTGGTCTTAATGGCAGACTGTGCCGAAAGCCTGCAGTCTAACATCTTGGAACTTGAAAATAGGTGCAATGAGTATGGTATGAAAATTAGCCTCTCAAAGACTAAATTGATGTCAGTAGGTAAGAAATCCAACAGAATTCAATGTCAGATTGGTGATACAAAGCTAGAACAGGTCGATAATTTCAAGTATTTAGGTTGTGTGTTTTCCCAGGATGGTAATATAGTAAGTGAGATTGAATCAAGGTGTAGTAAAGCTAATGCAGTGAGCTCGCAGTTGCGATCAGCAGTATTCTGTAAGAAGGAAGTCAGCTCCCAGACGAAACTATCTTTACATCGGTCTGTTTTCAGACCAACTTTGCTTTATGGGAGCGAAAGCTGGGTGGACTCAGGATATCTTATTCATAAGTTAGAAGTAACAGACATGAAAGTAGCAAGAATGATTGCTGGTACAAACAGGTGGGAACAATGGCATGAGGGAACTCGGAATGAGGAGATAAAGGCTAATTTAGGAATGAACTCGATGGATGAAGCTGTACGCATAAACCGGCTTCGGTGGTGGGGTCATGTGAGGCGAATGGAGGAGGATAGGTTACCTAGGAGAATAATGGACTCTGTTATGGAGGGTAAGAGAAGTAGAGGGAGACCAAGACGACGATGGTTAGACTCTGTTTCTAACGATTTAAAGATAAGAGGTATAGAACTAAATGAGGCCACAACACTAGTTGCAAATCGAGGATTGTGGCGACGTTTAGTAAATTCTCAGAGGCTTGCAGACTGAACGCTGAAAGGCATAACAGTCTATAATGATAATGTATGTATGTATGTATGTTGGAAGAGCAAGTTAGAGGTGAAGGAACCATTGTTATTGGTGATATGATTGCCCAAGTAGGGTCTGATAGGCGAGGTTTCAGAGTCATTAATATAATACTGAATACAGGTCTGCATGCACTGAAAATAAAATTCCATATATAACATGTTTTAAATAATTTAAATTAAAACAATCTCTGTCTAACCCCTTACTTAGTTCACACATCGCCGCTGAGGACAGGTGTGAATAAGGCATAGCCAAATTAGCACCCGTGGATTAACTGACGTAAAGGAAAAAGTGGTCAACGGCCTTTAGTAAGTAAACACCATGGCCCAGCTGCTTATTGACCTCGATGGGACCAACCCTCTTAGGTGCCAGACCTGCGTGAAACCGTCCATATTATTACTGACTGGGTGGTTACGACGCAGCACTTGTTGACCTGGTGGGAAGATCTGGGTCTCTTCAACATCCTGAGCCATGACCTGGGTAAGGGATCTCTTCTCAGCCAAAGCTTGCTTTTCCTTGATGTTCTGCTGCTGCTTATGCTGCCATTCTGCTAGGGAAACAGCTGCATCATCTTGACTAGAAGTGGGTGGTGGAAGAATCTCCCAATCCCCGGTGCCGTATAACTATCGACCAAAGAACAGCTCCACTGGAAAACAGCCAGTGACATGGTCGAAGCGCCGTCGCAGGGCAAAGGGTGAATGCGGTATGTGATGGTCCCACAATCAATGTTCCTTATCTATTAGGTGGACCCGTAGCATTCTTTCGTTGTTCCGTTGGATTGGCCCTTGGGTTGTAGATAGGGGTGGTCCAATGCTCCACATTCCATTCAGTCATCATTTGCTGCCACTTCGTTGACGTGAATTGACTCCCGTTGTCTGACAGAATGCACTGTGGATAATCTCATCTTGTAGAAGACTGGTGATGCGTCCCGTCATGATTTCTGGTATCGGAAAGGCCTCAATCCATCTTGTGAAGAGGTCGATGATTACTAGCAGTCCTGTTTTACCCCTTGGTGTTCTAGGGCAAGGACCCATCAAGTCCAAGGCTATGACTTCCCAAGGGCATTGTGGTCGTCTTCCCCGCTGACTGGAATCTATCTTCCTGTTGTTCGTCTTGATGCAGGCGCAGTTGTAGCACCCTTTCACATAATCAAGGATGTCTTTCCGCATGTTGACCCAGAAGAATCTTTGTCGGATAGACTGATTTGTCTCTTCACTTCCTGGATGTCCGGCTTCAGTGCTGTCGTGGAACTTCTCGAGGATGTCCGTCGTGTGCTGTCCAGGGATCACCACTACTGCAGGCGTGTCGGAGATGTGCGATCTGTACATCAAGAGTCAACCTGGAAGTTCTTGTAGCACATCTTGAATTCCCTCAGGACGAGTCGACTATCTGTGTTCTGTCTCCTAATCCAATGCATCATGGTCCTACAGGGCTTCTCTTGTTCTTTCCATTGCGTGATTACTCCCAGATCAAGTTCCTTCTTGAACATAAGAACAGGTTCATTGGGTTCGCTCTGATGATTTTGTGGAAACTCCCTCTCGACAATGGAGCTTCTAACTTGAGGTTCCATCTCCGCGTGCCTAGATAAACTGTCTGCTCCTATGTCCATCGATCCTGGAACGTGACATACATCAAAATCAAATTCTGCGATTAACAGAGCCCATCGCATCAATTTAGATTTTGAGCCAGAGACTGAGTTCAACCATTTGAGAGCTGAGTTATCGGTGTACAGTTGGTACTTCCTTACCTCCAAGTATCCTTTGAATTTGCCCATGGGCCACACCATGGCTAAAGCCTCCTTCTCGGCAGTGCAGTAGCACTGTTCGGTGGGGGATAGCTATCTGCTGGCATACTTGATTATGTCTCTTCCATGGTCACTCCTCTCCTGGAATAACACTGCTCCTAAGCCGGAGTCGCTGGTGTCCATCTGCAGGCACATCTTCCGCTGAAGGTTGGGATGAGCTAGAACAGGAGCATTGCATATCACAGCCTTAATGTTTTGGAATGCTGCCTCCTCCTTGCTGGTCCATCAGAATGGGCAGTTATGGAGTAGATCGGTAAGTGGTATTGCCTTCTCTTCAAAGTGTGGCACGAAGCTGCTATACCACCCACACAAGCAAAGGAACTGACATACTTGTCGCTTGGTCTGCGAGCGTTCAGTTTCCTCGATAGCTCGATTCCTCTCTGGTTGCCTTTCTAAACCTTCAGATGTTAGGACATGGCCAAGATATTCTACGCGGACTAGACGAAGTGGTACTTCTCCAGTTGGCAGGTCAGTCCATGAATTTTCAATCGTTCCAGCAATTTCTTCAGGTGTACGAGGTGTTCTTGAAAATTTTTGCTGTGATATAAGATGTTGTTGAGATACACTTGGCAGTAATATCCAACATATCCTGACAATACCTTGTCCATCAGTTGCATAAAGGTTACAGGAGCATTCTTCAGTCGAAAATAGATTACTGTTAACTGGTACAATCCTCTCGGTGTCATGAAGGCAGTCAGTGGCCTAGAACTTTCCTCAACCTCCACCTGCCAGTATCCGGAGTTGAGATCCAGCGTGCTGAAAATCCTAGACCCACTTACTTGTTTCAGTGAATCTTTCAGGTCAGGCATGAGGTAGGCGTCACTAATGGTCTTCTCATTCAACTTGTGGAAGTCCACGCACAGTCGATACTCCCCATTATTCTTTTCTTGGTAGAACAACAGATGAAGCCCAACAGGATGTAGAGGGTTCGATGAGACCTTGCCCTTCCATCTCTTGAATCTTCTGAATGACAAAGTTGTGCTTATCTGGGTTGATTGATATGGACCTTGCTTGATGGGTGAGGAAGCACTGCATTCAATGGTGTGAAATACAGTGGTACTCCGTCCTATTTTAATGATGACTTCCGGAAAGTCCTTTAAGGCACGTCTTAGCTCCTCTTCCTAACTTGGTTGAAGATGCGTTAACTGGATATCTCCCAGGTCTACGTCGACTTCCGCATCCTTGCGAGTCCGGAGATTTCCATCGTGCCAGGCAACCATCAAATGTCTGTCTTTTCCCAAAAAGACTTCATGAGCTGCATAGTCTAGGATCATGACCTAATATGATGTAAGGTATTAGGTTCTGAATCACTGCAACGTTAATTACAATAGGCAGGTCCATGCATTTAGCGGTTGGGTTAGTCTGTCCTTGGATGGAATAGGTCACCCCATCCGCTGTTCCCACTACCCTTCTGAGATGGTGAGACTTCATAGGCGGTAGTAATCTGGCAACAGTCCCACTTACAAATGAATGGCTTGCTTAGCTGTCGAGTATGGCTGAAAAATCCTAGTTGCCTATCCTCAAGATGATAGCTGGGCAAGGTTGGCCTGTTCTGCTCACAATATGACCAATCCCTTTCCTACCTGACCAGGGTTGCTTGTCTGTCGGGTCTTGACTTTACAATGGCGAAAAATGAGAGTATCCTCCTATTCAATACATCATATGATGAATATGAATAGGAGGATACTCTCATCATATTCATATTCATCATATGATGTATTGAATAGGAGGATACTCTCATTTTTCGCCATTGTAAAGTGAAAACCGTCAATACGGAATGTTTCTAATTCTAATATCTTGTAATGTCGGGTCTTGAGGCGCATTCCTGTTCCTGGTCCCATCCCCGCTCAATCCAGAATGGGCTGGATCTAGTTTTGTCAGGGTCCTGTTCTTCCACACTGGTAGCATTTCCTAACCGAGCTGGTCTCATCCGTGGCTTTGCTCTTGTGTTCTTTTTCCAACTGGGCGATGATTCTATGCAGAACTTCAAAGGAACTAAGGTTAAGTTATGAGTAGGTTCCCACCTTCCAATACTTATCAAAGGATCTAGTTGTGATACCTTCACTAGAGGTCTAATGTTATCGTGGAGTAGCTATACGATGTCTGGTAAGATCTCGTTCTCATTTCCTTCCTGGTGCAGGCACTTGAAGAGCTGGTACTTCTGGAGGACGAACGTGCTTGCTCTCACGCCGGTGGGTTGTACCTCAGTCAGTAGCTTATTTTTCACAGAGCTCTTCACCCCTTCATATTAAACCTAGCAAGGAATTCCCTCTTGAAATCAGTCCAGTAAGGTTAAGCCCTTAAAGTTATTCCACCAAGTAGCAGCTTCCCCTTTAACTGCGGTGTGATGAGTTGAACGAAGATGTCCTCCGGTAGATTAGTCCTTCCTAGTAGACTGACCAATCCCTCAATGAAGCTAGCTGGGTTCTCTTCCAGTCGCCCGTGGAATTCCGGAAGGCTCTCTATGATCACCTTTTGGTCTAGGTGTCCTGTAATGCCAGTTAGGTTTGAGGGGGTTGAAGGCGTGGCTATAGGTCCTGTTTGATTAATCTATCTACCGCGTGAAGGATGCATTCTCTCATATTCTGCATATCTCCCTTGATGGTCGAAATCCTGTTTTCTAACCTTCCTTTAATGGCAGAAATACAGTTTGGAAAATTTCAAAATTTCCTTCAACGGTAGAAATTCTTCCCTCAACCTGTTGTTTTATGCCGGAAACCTGGATTTCCACCACCTCCTCCTCCTATATCATCCTCCTTGATGTTCGAGATGTCCCCTTCCAGCTGGTTTACCCTACTATTGATTTGCTCAACCTGTCCCAGTTTTGACCTGATGTCCAATATCTCCTGTGTTAAATGATTGGTGACGTCGCTAACTTGGGATGAAATTTTATCATCTACGGTTGATATTTTTGATTCTACGCCCAGTTCTACTTTGTTAACCTGCGTGTACACTTGAGATATTTGTCTGGTTAAAACTGTCTTAGCTTGAGAAATTTGGTCTGTAAGTTTGTCACTGTTCCGTTAAGGTGGAATTAACTCGTGAATCAACGTCTATGAGATTTTGTCATTGAGTGCCTGCATCATGCTCATTAAGTTGGAACACATTTTAGTAATATTTACCTCCTCTTCCGATGACGAGTCCGGTGTTTCACCCACCTCGATAAAAAACTTTTTGGGATCTTCGCCACTTTCAATGAGATTTTCTCGTAATCATGTTGTAAGCGACTTCTTCTTGCCGTTCATCGGAAGATTTCTCTTTGTGAGTTCGTCTTTAAGTTGTTGTACAGACATATCCTCCAGTATCACTCGCATTTTTTTCTGATACACTTACACTCGTATTCCGAAATTTATTCTTCAATCCTGTTACGGTCGCCAATGTTGTTACCACAAAGATGCACACACGAAATCCTGTCAATTGTGTACAACATTTTATTTACAATCTATATATACATATTTATACATATTCTACACACACGCTCTAATAAACTACCATCTTGAACACTTGACTAATATGCTCTTGAACAAAACACTGTCATGAAGAATAAGATGAATAAGACTGCCACAATAGCATGTCAATGTACTACCAATCACAACATAATTCACATACTCAATTAACGACTTGCATTTACAACTCTTGTTAAACCACACTCCCCAACCCTCAAGACTGCCTTTTTATACACATTGCTTGGCCAGGCTTCTAGCAGAGTATGGCACAACATTTTTTCTCGTAATTTTGAGAGTCTCCAATAACATATTTACAATGAATGGAATTTTTTGTAACTCTCTAGTTCCAAAGATAGGTTGTTCTGTGTGTTGCACACCATTGCAGTGGATTTATACATCATATATACAGGTAATAATAAATTATATACTATTAATTACATGTTCTTACATTAAATAAACTCATTAATATAGGTACATACAGCAGATATTTCATGACATAACTACACAAATAATAGAATCATGATTTATATCAAATAAAGTCCAGACATATCTACATAAATAATAATAATACTAATAGATGTAAACAACTTCATAGCCACACCTCACAAGTAATAATAATAATAATAATAATAATAATAATAATAATAATAATAATAATAATAATAATAATACCCGTGTGGGGATTTACCGGTTACCTCCATTGGGCGCGTCCCATTAGAATTGGGGAAGCTCGCTGGCTCTGCCGCCAGCAGAGTCAGAGGGTAGTAGGGAAATAAAATACCACCGTGAAGAAAAAAATTGGTCCCTTGCCAGGGTTATGGCGAACACTGGTAAATGACCAGAATGGAAATTCTAAATTCCCATGGAGGGAATTAGATATTTTTCCACCAATAGAGCATATCAAAAATCAGATCAAAAATTAGATGTATGGCTTTTCAGGCGTTTGCTCTATTAACCAGCATTTCGTCTTAGGTCTGACACTAGACTCATCAGAGTGGGATGTATCAGACCCTACCCACTGATGCTGGGGTGTATGCAGGTGAACTTATCAGAAGCCTATTTATGAGGCACAGACTGATAACTGCATACGGGAGATAAAACTCCATACATCCCACTCTGACGAGTCTAGTGTCAGACCTAAGATGAAATCCTGGTTAATAGAGCAAACGCCTGAAAAGCCATACATCTAATTTTTGATGTGATTTTTGATATGCTCCATTGGTGGAAAAATATCTAATTCCCTCCATGGGAATTTAGAATTTCCATTTGGAATTGCTAGGCGGGCATTAATTCCATTGTGGAGTTTTATCTCCCGAATGCAGTTATAAGACTGTGCCTCATAAATAGTCTTCTGATAAGTTCACTTGCATACACCCCAGCATCAGTGGGTAGGGTCTGATACATCCCACTCTGACGAGTCTAGTGTCAGACCTAAGACGAAATGCCGATTAATAGAGCAAACGCCTGAAAAGCCTTACATCTAATTTTTGATCTGATAAATGACCAGAAGCCAGAAAACATCTTGAGGCAACCTCTAGGGCTAACAACCCTAGTTGTAAAAGGATGGGTACCCGTCCAAAGCAAAGTCAAGTCAAAAAGCATGATGGCACAACATTTCAAGAAACATACCCCAGGGGGTAAATCTTCGGATAAATCCCTCGTCGTGAACACCAAGGTGCACGAGTCTCGTTCGGATTCTGGGGGAGACTCGACATCATGCAAGAGACGAGTCGGAGCGTCTCGGTGTACCCCGAAGAGTCAAAAATTCAGGCCAAAATCTAAAACCTTTCTAGCAACTTCCAACATAAATTCACTTACACAAACTAGCAAGCTGAAAACCCTCACCAAAGCTCTTCACGAAAATCAGATATCCATAATGGCCCTACAGGAAACAAGGTACCCAGATGAAGAGATTTTTGAATCCGAAGGCTACCGATTTTTCAAGAGCAAAGCGCAAAGAGGAATCCTGAATGCAGCTGTGATGCTTGGAACCGCGTTTGCTGTTAGAACCAAGATCCTTAAATCGGTTGCAAATTTCGAACCTGTGAATGACAGATTGTCTATACTCACAATTAAATGTGCAAACAAAACCTACGCCCTAGTTAACGCACATGCTCCTACAAACGATAAGAACAAGTCTGATCCAGACAAAGTTGATAATTTCTGGGACCTACTGGATGAAAAATTAAACAAAATTCCCAAACACCATGTCAAGCTTCTTTTGGGTGACTTCAACGCCCAACTAGATCGTGAACAGAAGTACAAGAAAGTTATAGGAAATTACCCTGCTCACAAAAGAACCAATCCCAACGGCAAAAGACTGGTGTCCATTTGCGAAAATCACAACCTGCAGGTCATGTCGACTCACTTTCGCTATCTACCCAGAAAGCAAATGACTTGGTGTTCTCCCGTCCAAGCTCTCCGAGAGTTCCAAATTGATTATGTTGCAATCTCCAGCAGAAACAGCCCTGAGATTATGAATGTCAAGGTAAAGAAAGGCATCAATGTGGCCTCAGATCATTATATGTCTCTTATCAAATTCAAACTAATTCCCGCAAACACAAGGAAGACAACCAAACAGATCACACGCTTCGACAATGATAAACTTCGGCAAAGGGTCGAGGAGTTCCAGGAGAAGGCTAGACCAAATGACTGTGACTTTAACAACGCCAAAAGTCTCCTTGTTGAAACCGCCAAAGACGTTGCAGAAATCAAGAGAAGCAAAAAGCATGCCTGATGGAATGGTACTTGCGAATCAGTCCTCCAAGAAAGACTCAATGCGTGGAAACAGTACTACTCTACGAAATCAGAAAATGATTGAGAAACCTACAAAACCCAACGTGCCCAAGCAGCTAGGGTGTTCAGAACTGAGAAACGTAAATACGAAAAATCTCTCATTGATAAGATAGAACAAAACTTTAGGAAGCATGAAAGCAGAGAGTACTACAGAGCCTTCAAACGCAAACTCACTGGCTATAAACCACCATCTCTATGCTTTGAGCGAAAGGACGGCACACTGGCGATGTCAAATGAAGAAAATTGCAGCATTCTGGCAGATTACTTCAAGAATTTACTTAATTGCTCTAAACCAGAAAGCGCCATTGAGACCAAGGAACCCTTACTCAGGTACCCAGATTCCAGACCACCCGACAAAGATGAAATCAAGCGCCACATTGCCCGTCTCAAAAATAACAAAGCTCCGGGGGAAGACTCAGTAGTAGCAGAACTATGGAAATATGCCCCAGAGGAATCACTTGATATCTTGCAAAAGCAAATAGAAGAAATTTGGAACAAGGAGACCCTACCCGAAGATTGGAAAATAGCTTTGATCCATCCATTACACAAAAAAGGCAGCATGAAGAACATCAACAACTACAGAGGAATATCTTTGCTACCCGTGACTTACAAAATTCTATCACTTGCCATCCTGGAGCGTTTGGAAGCACAAGTCGAACATGAAACAGGTGAATACCAAGGAGGGTTCAGAAAAGGTCGCTCAACAGCTGAACATATCCAAAATCTCAAAACGATCATCAGATATTGTACACTAAGGTCCAAGCAGTATGTGTCTGTCTTTGTGGACTTTAAGAAAGCGTACGACTCCATTGACCGGGAAGTCCTGCTAAACATCTTAAATGAATTTGGAGTTGATTTGAAACTGCTGGCATTAATTAGAGCCACCCTGACCGATACAAAATCCAAGGTGAAGTTCCACGGATGTCTCTCGCATTCCTTTGACATCAAAACAGGAGTCCGACAAGGTGATGGGCTATCCCCGATACTCTTCAACTGTGTTCTTGAAAAGATCATCAGAACCTGGCGGGTGAGATTACAGGAAACCAACTACAGTCCATTGAGAATAGGAACCAAATCCAAGGGGATCGCAACAGACTGCTTAGCATTTACCGATGATATTGCTGTTCTCTCAAATGACATAGAAACCGCTAGAGCTCAAGTTGAAATTTTAAAGGAAATTGCCGAACAAACTGGTTTGCAGATATCGTTTGAGAAAACAGAAGTAATGACTAACATCAAAGAGGCTCCACCAAAACTCCATACAAAATACGGGGACATCACCCGAGTAGACAAATTCATATACCTGGGTGAGATCATCATGAAAAATGGACTGGACAAAGAAGCACTTCAGGAGCGAGTACGCAAACTGGAAATAGCCTACCAAACATCCCGCACAATCTACAACAAAAAATGTCTTTCCCAAAACACCAAGATACGTCACTATGAAACAGTTCTGAAGCCAGTAGTTCTATATGCAGCCGAAACCCTGTCTCTAAATGCCAACAAAGGACTCCTTGAAGAACTGGAGAAAAGAGAACGCAAAATTGTGAGAGGAATCTTGGGATCAAAGTACAGAAATGGAATCCATCAAAAGAGATCCAACAAGGAAGTCTACAGCAAAATAGAGAAAATTACCGACACAATCAGAAAAAGACTGGCACGATTTTACGGTCATCTGAAAAGAATGGACGGATGAAAGTTAACTAAAGAAATCTTTCACCTTTTTGATTCAAACCCCAAAACCACAATTCCCTGGTTTAGAAATACCAAAGAAGACCTGCAAATGCTACATATCTCAGCTGAAGACGCCCTTAACAGAGATCTCTTCCGCAAGAAAATATTGACGAACGGGCTAAGCCGAGACGAGCAACCGAAGAGAAGACACGGTGACCCTTGGACACAGGAGCGTAAGCAGGCCCACACACAAAGAATGAGGAAAATTTTGGCTCTAAAGAAGGCCAAGTTCAGTGTCAAATGCAACAAGACTTAACGTGGTCCATGATGGCCCCAGCGAATTATATATAATAATAATAATAATAATAATAATAATAATAATAATAATAATAATAATAATAATAATAATATTAATAACAATAATAATCAATATTTCCATTATTTACCAATGGGTTAGAGAATATTGTTTCCAAGTTATACTAGTCTATTACACTTGCGTCAGTATCAGTTCCTCTCTTCAAGCTGACCAAGAAACATTGGTGCGAGGTGCAGAAAAACATCTAGGGGAAAGGTTTCTCAAAAATGAACATTGAATTGTGCACCAGCGTATTTTATACTTTTACTGGACAGAAGAGAATTTTGGACAGCATGGACTTCGAAAAAGGAAGGCACTCTACACAAGTTATATGAATTCAAAATGTCTGGCAAGGGAATGAAGTTAAGCAAGATTTTGAGCAAAGTTGTTTCAAAAGAAGATAAATTTTCAATTGTAGGCAACTTGGTTCATATTACATCAGGGTTACTGCATCAAGTGTTTCTTGTGAGAGGGTTTAAGTTAATGAACCCAATAGGTAAAACTTTGAGGTGATTAATGGGGTCAGACAACCTTAATAATTTAATGTATATTAACATGAAAATTTTTATCAATCCAGAACATTGGAAAATTGATGTGTCAGTGCTCAAACTACAAGATGTGTGAATGGACATAAAACATACACTGCTACTTTGTGAAACTTCAGTTACATTGCCTTTATTTGCAGTAATCTTCGAGAGAAAGATTGTTCACTAAATTAAGTTTGTACTTTTTATATCAGCAACAATAAAAATTTAAGGGCATAAAATCTTGACTTGTACATCACACTGTATTTGTATTATTGTGGCGCCTAGTTTTCAGAAGCGACACCTAGGTAAGAAGAAAATTTTCTGAGCGTTATGTATGACATTATACAAAGCACATAAACTTTAGATATGAGTAATACTATTAAGTAAATAATATAGAAAATAGTTCATGATTTTTACTAGCCCAGCAGGGTAGATTCTTCAGTATTGTCGCATTAGCTTGTAACATATAAGCTAGAATGTGGAATCTTACCTCGTAGGACATGTAGGAAATGTAATTGTTCATTGCCAAAGCTGACGCCCAACCATCCCATCCCAAGAAGAAACTTTACTTTTATAATTAATTATCATAAAACTGCTATTTGCTAATACAAAGTAAGATAGGCATCACTCCCAGAATTCAATACAACAGATTTGTTTCATTACAACTGTGGTAAGGCAGAGTCATAGTTTGCTGCTGTTACTGGGCTACTGGATATATTAGGGCTTGATTGGAGAAGAGATAAGTACATGGTTAGCTTGGAAATGAGGGAGCATCGTCCTATGTTTGACTCTAAATTAGGTTCTGTAGTACAACTGAAGGAAGAAGCTGTGCATTTAATTAGTATTCATAGGGTGGCGTGCACCATCTTGGAGTAAATTACTACGGAAGTAGCATTTACTAAAGAAGTCCATACTACAGAAGTAAATTACTACGGGAGTTATTTACTCCGGAAGTAACGTCAGAGAGTTGAAGTACAATTTACTCTTTTAGTTACTACTATAGAAGTAGCGTTCGTTACTCGCGGAGTAGTGTTGTGTTTGAGAATCTTCTTTAAAGAAATCTAAATGGATAAGGTTATGTGCGATAGGAAACGGGAGGGGGGAGGGGGGGAAAGTAAGCGAAAAAGATAAATGCTTGTTAATAGAGCTAATGACGATCTACACAAAGGATATAGGGTGTAAGAAACACAACACACTAGTTAGGAAAAGAAATTCATGGAAAGCCATGACAGAAAAATTCAATGCTTCGAGTGACACGCGTGGAAAAAATTAAAACTGATGGTGGTTTCTTCCTACAGATCGCCTACATCCACAGCGAAATTTTCCCATTTTCACAACAGCAAATGCTGAGTCTGTACCTTAAGGCCACGGCCGCTTCCCAATCCCTAGGCCTACCCTACCCTATCATTGCCATAAGACCTATCTGTGCTGGTGAGACGTTAAGCAAATTGAAAAAAAACACCTCTTCCAATTTCTGAAAAGTTCACCGTTGTCACCGAGAAGGCAAAAAATGGGAATATGAGTGCAGTCACAGTCAACTGCACCCACGATGTGTGGAAACCTGCCAACGTGAAGAATATCCTTTTATTTTCCGAACAATCATCATCATTTGCAGGCGTACCTCCCTCTTAGCCTTAACTAGTGCTTTAACCACGCGATGAAAGATACGGCCAGCAGTTGTGCGGTAAACGTTAATTAGATCACCGGCAACTGTACTGAAATGTTCCGGTACGAAACACTCGTAGGGCACACCGCAACTGTAATTTGAGAGATACAAGAAAATTAAATCAGGAATTCAGCTGAAAGTGATCTCCAAGTAGATTTAAAAGGAAAGTAAAGGATTCCTTCCTAAGACCAAGAACGTTCCTGAAACTCTCCGTGTGCACATTATACGGCTCTCGCCTTTCACGTACTATTGCATTTCCCGTCGTTTACTGCGATGAGATCGCCAATATAATCTAAGTAATCCATAAACACGTTTGAAACGTCTTTCCTCTCATATACGGCACGATATCATTAGTCAACAAGTCTAAACTTAGCTTACTCCATGCACGACGTGAGAGTAAATTCTAACCTATATTCGTGCATTATTTACTTCCTTTAGTAATATACTACAAGATGGTGCTCTTCAACATTTTACTCTTGTAGTAATTTAGTCCAAGAGTATCTGAAAGGACTAAAGTACTTCGGAAGTAATTTACTCTCGTATGGAAGTCGCCGAATGCTGACTTCAAGAGTACTTTACTACGGAAGTAGAACTTGCTCTTGGTTGGTGCACACCACCCATAGTGTTGCATGTCACCTACAGTTGGCCATCCTTGATTTGCTGATTCCATTCCTTACCTGGAAAAGCTTGATGAAACTCTAAAGAAAATGAAAATCCACAGCCTGTTTCCAGTCATTCGACCAGGTCAGCGAGGATAGGAAATGTGCCGGCTGCCGAAGCCTGTCGTACTCCTCTGGGGCAATGATAAATGACTGACAGATGAAATTAAATGTTAATGGAGAGTATTGCTGGAATGAAAGATGATAGGGAAAACCGGAGTGCCCGGAGAAAAACCTGTCCCGCCTCCACTTTGTCCAGCACAAATCTCACATGGAGTGACTGGGATTTGAACCACAGTATCCAGCGGTGAGAGGCCGGCGCGCTGCCACCTGCACCATGGAGGCTGCAAAAACTCTAAAAGAAAATATTCAAATTTTACAAAAGATCACCAAAACACCTCTATGAGCTTAAAAACACTGCAAAACTTTTACAAAGTGAAATAGAAAAACTCGGTGATATTCATGAAGTACGGTGGCTGGGTGTAGCAAATATGATGCTCTGAAAGTCTGCATCATAATTATGTACCGCTTAACGCTCAACTTTACGATATGACTAATTGGAAAGATAGATTTGATTTGTTTATTTATCATCAACAGAGTTAGTAATTCTCCAATTACAGATGATATAATACAGTAGAAGTCCACTGTAGCGAGTACGGCACATAACGAGAACCCCGTTATAACAACGTTTGCGGGTCCCTTCAAAATTCCTATATTAGACTGTGTTATATCCTTCAGTTACAGTGAGAGCACTATCACTGACGCATCCGTTATTATGAGCGATTTTTCCGTTACCGATATTTATGCACTCCAGCGATTATGTTGCATGCAATCGATCTCCTTTGGTATCGTTTCCTCACTATGTCCACTAGCGAGTTCTCTCGTCGACATTCGAAGGCGATGTCGGAGTCGATTAGTAAAACCCGTCAACTGATGTTCCGTAAAGAAAATTCAAAATGAAAGAGGACTTTTTTGCATAATAAATGCATAAATAATGTGTCCAATAACAGTTGTTAACTCGTTAAAAATAAAGGCTGCAGAAATGATTGCTTAACTTTAATAATAAATACTGTGAATAATTAAGGATGAAATACACCTCAAAATATGGCAGCGTGCATAATTGATTTCAGAGGTCAGTTTCTATTTTCTCGTGTCTGTTTAATTTCAGAAAAGCTATTATCATGAAAATTTATGGCGCTAGAAATACCGTACGTAAGTATTCACAATAAATACAGTACGGATAAGTTAGGTTAGGTCACGCTGTTTGAATGACAAAACTGAAATGTTTGCCACAAAATGCGATCAATCATCTTTGATACGGTGTAGTTTTGCAAGTAATCAGCTTCATTTTCCGTACGGTGTAGTTTTCTTGCGATGTGCATTTGCGAGCTCTCTCGTCGACATTCAAAGGCAATATTGGAATTGATTAGCCTAGTAATACCCGTCGACTGCTGTTTTCTAAAGGAAATTCAAAATGAAAGAGGATAACATGTTTTCGTAATAAATGCGTAAATAACGTGGCCGATAGCAGTTGTTAACTCGTTAGAAATAAAGGCTGAAGTAAATGGTTTCTTCTTTACAAAATGTCACCAGTGATTCCGATCGCTGTTTACAACTTATAACATGGTACCTAGTACAGTGTGCACCACATCCTGAACATACACAGTTCAAACCTGGCTCATGATAATGCTTAATATTACATAGTTTATAATGGAACCCATGAACGGGGAACATTGTCAGCAAGTGTCGCAGTTCATATCCACCTTGAACGCACTCGCAATTTAGCATGGCATCGGTAGAGTAGAAATCTTTCCAGATGTCAGCCTTCTTCAATCGTAGGTCTCGAA
Organism: Anabrus simplex; assembly: GCF_040414725.1. Lineage (NCBI taxonomy): Eukaryota > Metazoa > Arthropoda > Insecta > Orthoptera > Tettigoniidae > Anabrus > Anabrus simplex. The sequence continues at coordinate 182,202,127 of NC_090265.1, forward strand.
ACAGATGTACATAGGGTGTTGTTGCTGGAAGTAACAACTGTAACCTTAGCTCTTCCACATAAAATCCCTCTCTGGATAGCTCATACACGAGCCGGGAAGGAGAATATTTGGAGCAGCATAGAGCCCGTTTCAAGTAGATTCCCTTCAACTTCTCGATTTTATCTGTTTCATACTCAAATGTTCCGAAATGTTTTCCAAGCCATAGGTTGCTATAGGGCTGATTTTTAGATGAAAGAGTTTTATGGTTGTTTCTAAAGACAAGTTTCTCAGAGGGTTAATGTCAGATATTGCTTTCATAGATGCAATTAGACAGTCCATGAGATGGAGGGTAAAAACATTACCTTGGGTTTGAAAAATTACACCCAAGTATTTAAAATGCTTTACGTTTTAAGTTCTTGGTCTCCATAAAAAAAAGATTCGATGAGGCCCCCTCTTTGAAACGTCATGAAAACTGTTTTTTCTACATTCAGTTTGAGCTCCTTTTTATTTATCCAACCTACTATTTGGTTGAATGATTCCGGAGTTCCTTCTCTGGCGCTGATGTTAAGACCATGGGTCTCCCTGTAATACCCCAGTTGTTTGTTCCAAAATATTAGAATGATAATGCCATCATCTACTTCTACTGAATTGTTGAGCAGTAGGTTCCTAATCAGCGGTATAAGGTAGTTCATACTACCAATGATACTCTCCAATTTTTCTAATGGTATGGTTCTGCTTATGGTGTCAAAAGCTTTCGAATAATCTATAAAAATGGCATGCAGTTTACCCCCTGGTTTCTTTAAGGCTTCTTCTATGTCAGTCTGGAGACAGCAGACAGCTAAAGTCGTTGAATTTCCTTTTCTGAATACGCTGAAATTAAGTAAGAATGTGAAACACCTCTAGATGTGGCAGAGCACATCACTGATTTCAGAGGATAGTTTATATTTTCTCGCGTCTAGTTAAATTTTGGAATGGCTATTCCCATGTAAATTTTAGCAAGGAGGTTATCATTTCTCTACATGCATTTCAAATGTGTTTTCACGATACACATAGGTGCGGTTAGGTCAGGTTAGGTGACGCCGTTTGAAGAAGAAAACGGAAATGTTTGCCACAGAAGCCTCTGGAGTGATACCATATTTCTCCGAATCCAAGACATTTTTTTCCCTCAGAATATCATGTGAAATATCAAGGGTCGTCTTCCATTCGCGGCCTTCGCAACTATCGTTGTAACCACGGTGCAACCTCCCCCCCCTCCCCGCGCGTGCACACAAAACTCGTTGACTATAAACGACCGTCTCTTTATTATACATCACTAGCCCGCGGCGACCGGTTCTTCAATGCCCATGTGTACATCGCTGGATCTCGGGAAATACTGAAGAGAGAATGACATTATATTAGCCTCTCTACACAATCGTTTCTCAAATCTGCACAATGGCATAAAAAATGCGAGCCTTCGAATTCTTAGAAAGGCCATGGCTACTCAGTAGCAGAGTTATAACGCGTTCACTATACCTGACGCTTAGTGTTACAGATAGCAGGAATATTTTCGTGATGGATCATCGTACTGTAAAGATACGTGGAACACGTATTGCCGGCAAATTTTCAATGGGTGCTCGTCATTATGATGACAATTTTAAGTTAATGGTTATTAAACACTCGTAAATGTAGAATAACGTGCAGCCGAAAGAAAATACGGCATAGGCCTAACAAAAGACAATATTCGGCGTTAGCGTAAAGACAAGGATAACTTAAAAATGTGTATTGCACAAAAAAAATAAAATGCATTTGTGGCCCGCAACACGGACACTTTAAAGAAGTCGCAGATGAAATTGTGAAGTATGTGCACAAAAAATGCAAGGGCGGAATTGCCATACTGCGGCGCAATAAACTTGTTCGTTGACCTTCAACGTCTGCGATTAGGCCTATATATTATTATTATTATTATTATTATTATTATTATTATTATTATTATTATTATTATTATTAATGATTACATATTATGATGCCAATTATAAGTTAATGGTTATTAAACCCGCTAAAATAGAGAATAAGCGTGCAGCCGAAAAGTAATATGCCATAACTAAAGCCAATGTTCGGCGTCTAAAAATAGTCTAAAATGTGTACTGTATAAGAAAGGCATTCATATGATTTTACAAAGCAATTTTTAAGACTGATATAAATTTTTTGAAGGAAAAGGTGGGGGCGTCTTGGATTCGGAGAAATACGGTTCTATAATTTTTCAGAATGAAATTAAACATACTTTCAGGTAATATCAGATTTTGAAAAATAACAAACAAGTAAGCCGTAGAGTGGATATTATCCGCGAAAATGCAAGTTTTGTTCAAGCTGACTGTCGTTTCATACCGATTTTAATGTGTACGAGGGTTTCGCTGACTTTTTACAAAAAATCGGATATAACGACAATCCATTATAGAGAGTAAATTTTTTGCTGTTGTGAATTCTCGCTATAATGGACTTTTAAATAATAACATTAACAGCACTTACTACTACTACTACTACTCATCATCATCAGTTCTCCACTCCAGTTGCCCAGGTGTGGTTTACGAGCTCTCTCCACTTCTGTCTGTCCATGTACCACTCTTCTCTCAAGACGACATCCCAGCTGACTCCTCTTGTTCCTATGTCCTCTTTCACTTGGTCCAGCCATCTCTTCCTAGGTCTTCCTACCGGTCGTTTTCCGGCCACGACTGTGTGTAGCCATTGTTTTGCTGTCCTTCTTTCGTCCATTCGTTTGACATGGCCAAACCATTTCAAATGGGCCCTTGTCACTTTTTCATTCAGGGATGGGTACACACCAGCTTCCTCCCTTATTCTTTCATTCCTTACACTGTCCCTTTTTGTCTTCTGTACCATAGTTCGTAGAAACTTAATTTCTGCGGCTTGTAGTTTGCTATCCACTTGTTGGGTTGTTGTGCAGGTTTCTAGGCCATATGTTGTTATGGGGGTGAAGTATGATTGGAATAGAATCTGTTTTGATCTTAAGGGAACTTGTTCATTCCAGAGGAGGTTCTGAACTTGATGGTAAAACTGAGCTGATTTTTGAATGCGGTTGTTAATCTCGTGCTGTATTCTGTTATCACTTGAAATGATGCACCCAAGATATTTATATTGGTCTACTGTTTCCAGCTGTGTACCTTCCAGCATTATTTTTCCTTTCTTCTTCTACCTGTTGACAGACATAGTAACAGTTTTCGATTTATTTATTGTTAATCTTTGTGCTTTTAAATGTTCATTCCAGGTGTTCAGCCTCTCTTGGACTTCCTTCTCTGTATTTCCCCAAATTACTACATCATCTGCAAATGCAAATGCATTGATGCCCATATTGTTCTTCTGCTTAATTTCTTTCATGACTTCATCCATGACAGTGATAAAAAGTAAGGGTGAAAGGATACTGCCTTGTTGCACTCCTTTAGTGGTTTGGAGCCAATCAGAATTACCGTTTCCTATCTGTACGCAACTGCAGCAGTCTTCGTAAAGCATTTTAACTTTCTGGATAAGCCCTTTGGGTACATTTTTCTTTCTTAAGCATTCCCATATAGTCTTCCTTGGAACACTATCAAATGCTTTTTCGAGATCCAAAAACACTAGTGTTAAGTCCTTGCCCTTCTCCCAATGCTTTTCTAACAGTATTCTAAGTGCAAATATGAGATCGGTAGTTGATCAGTGTTCTCTGAATCCATATTGTTCTTCCTGTAGTTGTGGTTCTATTATTTTCCTTAGCCTTTTTTCAAGTATTTTCTCAAATATTTTCAAACCATGAGACAATAAAGTGATCCCTCTATAATTGCTACATTTCTTCTGGCTTCCTTTTTTGACGAGAGGTATTATTATTCCCTTTTTCCAATCATCTGGGACTTACCTATCCTTCCATATTGCATTAATCACTCTATGAAGCCACTGTATTCCTATTGCACCAGTTGCTTTGATCATATCTGCACTGACTTCATCAAATCTTGTTCATCTTTCTTTGGGCATACTATTAAGGGCCGTCTCTACTTCCTTCCATGTTGGCGGGCTCTCTTGGTCAGGCTCATCATTGCAGCTTAAACTGACCTGCGTGGTTACATCATTGGAGTCTTTCCCAGTACAGTTGTATAAATTATCAAAATAGGTTTTCATGATCTTCCTTATTTCTGTCTCTTCCCTAACTATGTTACCATCTGGTTCCTCTATTGCTGTTATGTATTCATTGTCTCTTCTTATATTTCGTATTGTTCGGTAAAGTAGTTTAGAATTAGTTTTGCTGTCTTGCTCTAGTTTATCTGTGAAATCAGTCCAAGCTTTCTGTTTTTCTTCGGCCACAATTTTATTTACTCGTAGTTTCTGAGCTCTGTATTTCTGCTGCAGTTCGTTTACTGCTGGGGATTTTCTGTCAGGGGTATTCTCTCTTAGCCTTTGGCAGTCCCCTACTTCACTGCAAGGCAGCAGCTGATGAATTTATGTGTCATTTCCTACACAAGGGTCTCATCAAACCTTCTAGGGGAAACCTCCTCCACCCGTAGCTGTTGGTCTTCCCCTAGTTTGTCGGGTTTGGTGTCGGCCGCCCAACCCTCGGCCAGACAGACGCAGGTAGTACCATCTACTGTCGCATACAGTTGCAGGATCACTCCTGACCTGACCATCCATACTACTACTACTACTACTACTACTACTACTACTAATTATAAGTAAGCAATATATAATATATACATATTTACAAAACACATAAGGAAAAAAGAAACCATGAAAACAGAAAAGTATTTAACATTTGCAATGACCGAAGGAAGGAAGTATAACTTTCAGTTACCAGATGTACAGAACAAGTTACAAGGAACAACACACTGTCTATGAAGCGTCCATAAGATGTCTGCGAATTTCACTAGCTGACGAGTGAAATATATCCACCATCCCGCTAATTTTGTTCCGGGATCTTAGGGCCTGCACAAACCAAGAGTTCCTGTGTGATTCCGTTCTGCACCTGGGTAAGTGAAAGGTGACAGCCTGTCAGATGTTGCGGGAAGGAACATGAATTGGTAGCAACTGGAGTAAATTGGGACAGTCAAGGAAATTACCGATACATTTGTATATGAAACGTGCATTGACATTCCTGCGCCTAGTTCTAAGACACTCAATACACATGTTTGTACAAAACAAGTCATAATCTATCGATGATAGCTTGATACCCAAACACTTTTTACTGATCCATTTTGAAAATCTGACCTGTACTCGCTCAAATTCATTAACGAAGTATTGCTGTGAGGGGATCCACACTTCAGAACAGTACTCTAGACTAGATCGTATAAGCGAGAAATACAGGGTTTTTAAAGGGGCAACAGATTTTAAACTCTTGCAATTTCTTTTGAGGAAGCCTAACATTTTAAATGCCTTCATGCTCATTGAAAGATAGACCATTATGATTACTAAGAATAACACCAAGTTCGTTAATTTTCTTAACACGCTTCACTTCTTGATCCTTTATATGATAATGGAATACGATGACTTGCGATTTTCTCATGAAGGATATTGCACTGCTCTTTGAAATATTTAGGGTTAAATGCCACTTTTTGCACCAATCACTAATATTATTTATATCAGACTGTAACAATTCCCAGTCATTCATCTTTTCAAGTACCCTGTAGAGGTTAAGGTCATCAGCATAGAGCAGGTAGTTGCTCAAATGGATTTATGATGGCAGATCATTAAATAGAAGGAAACATGAAGATTCCAGTAGTGAACCTTGTGGAACGCCAGACATAGGCTGATAAGGACGAGAAATGATACCTTCATATTTTACTGAATATCTCCTGTCGAAAAGATAGCATTTAAATCATTCAAGCAAGCTTCCATGAATGCCACAGGCTGACAACTTAGTCAGAAGAGCATTATGCTGCACAGAGTCGAAAGCTTTGGAAAAGTCTGTGTACACGGCATCAACCTGCTTGCAACTGTCTAGAGCGCTAGATATGAAGTGGGAGTACACAGCAAGATTGGTGATAGTTGAGTGTTTCTGGACAAAACCACGCTGGTTAATATTAACTGAGCTGCTGAGAGCCAAGAAATGTCATTTTTTGAGTTATACCACTCAGTGCACTTATAACACAAAAAATTTGTTGTGAAGAAGTGGTATAACAATAACTCTCATGGGAGACGCTTGAGAGCACTAGATGCATTCTTCCCATCACACCGGAGTGGAGCGCATTTACAGGAATAATGGTATAAGTCAAGCATCCTGGCCACGCGGTTGAGTTGTTCTGTGTTCATTATCGTTATTTACGTTCTAAAATCAAAAAGTCCTTGTAACTGTGCTAGTAAGTATCGGTATTGTTTTCTTTATTTAGATTTTTAATATCCAGGTGTTATTAAAGTAAAAATAGTCTTTATAAGGGAAATTCGCTTATAGTTCATGCTATCAGGACATTCCTTTCTTCCAAACAATCGGGATTTCGGAGTTATTGAGAGAAAAATCAAGAGCTGTTCAAATGTTCACTCCTGATGATTGGTGTAATACCATTTAAAAGGCAAGGAGAAAACAACACTTTGCCGTTTATAGAATGGCTCTGAATGACTTTGTCTCAACAAAAGACATAGAGAAAAATGTAAGATTTAGAAAGTGAACATGCAAAATTAAAAGTTCAGTTGGCTTCATGTTCGATAGCTTCGTTTTCAGAAAGACTCTCCTCATCCGTCCGGCTCCATGGCTAAATGGTTAGCGTGCTGGCCTTTGGTCACAGAGGTCCCAGGTTCAATTCCTGGCAGGGCCAGGAATTTTAACCTTAATTGGTTAATTTCGCTGGCACTGGGGCTGAGTGTATGTGTCGTCTTCATCATCATTTCATCCTCATCACGATGCAGAGTCAAATCAAAAGACCTGCACCTGGTGAGCCGAACTTGTCCTCGAACACTCCCGGCACTAAAAGCCATACGTCATTTCATTTTCTCCTCATCTCATTCTCTACAAGAAATCTCTCGTTGAAGGAATCCCTTTCAAAACTTTGGACATTACTCCTTCACATCGTATTCATGGCCGTCCTCGTTTGTCTGGTGTTCAACTCATCCCTCTCAACAACGATGTGTGACCTGTCACCGAGGCAAAGGCGAGAAACATGATGACCCTTCTCCCATACATCCGTCCGGTACACCACACTTTCTTCAATCAACTGATACTGTGATTTCGGCTGTGGAGTATGGACCTGATTATGTCGACCCATTACAAGAGGAAGATGACCTAGATTGTGAAATCGAGTAAACTGGCATCTTCAATTATAAAGTCTGTTTAAATTTCAGCATGATAATTTAATTTTCAGAAACGTTTACATTTGGGCAAAACAATTTATTTATAATTCATGAGTGTCCGTACTGCTGAACTATTCGACCAGATTGCGTAGCTAGCATTTAACAACAGAGCAATTATTTTAACTCAATCTGTGAGAAAAAAAGTTGTGATGGAAGCCGTAAGTGCAGTTTCACATCTACTGTACAACATTATGTATCATTAAGAATTATTTTATACATACACAGTGGAACCTTGGATTGCGAGCATAATTCGTTCCGGCAACATGCTTGTAATCCAAAGCGCTTGTATATCAAAGCAAGTTTTCCCATAAGAAACAATTGAAACACGGATGATTTGTCCACAGCACAAAAATATTTATTCGCATACCATTCTAAAACAAATAAAAATGCACTTTTCCTTATAATAGAATCACTGTTGGTGTGAGGGAGACGAGAGATGACATGAGGAGAGTTACTATGTAGCAGGAATTTCCTTCTTTCTTCCTTTCTTAATCTACTTACCCTCCAGGGTTGGTTTTTCCCTCGGACACAGCGAGGGATCCCACCTCTACCGCCCCAAGGGCAGTGTCCTGGAGCGTGAGACATTGGGTCGGGGGATACAGCTGAGGAGAATGACCAATACCTTGCCCAGGCGGCCTCACCTGCTATGCTGAACAGGGGCCTTGCGCGGGGATGGGAAGATTGGAAGGGATAGACAAGAAAGAGGGAAGGAAGTGGCCGTGGCCTTAAGTCAGGTAGCATCCCGGCATTTGCCTGGAGGAGAAGTGGGAAACCACGGAAAACCACTTCCAGGATGGCTGAGGTGGGAATCGAACCCACCTCTACTCAGTTGACCTCCCGAGGCTGAGTGGATCCCGTTCCAGCCCTCATACCACTTTTCAAATTTCGTGGCATAGCCGGGAATTGAACCTGGGCCTCCGAGGCTGGCAGCTAATCACACTAACCACTACACCACAGAGGCGGACAGCACGAATTTCACTAACGGAATCACTGCTATCTGTTGGCTCATTGGAATTGTTTTCTTTTCGTGCAGCTTTAACGAGGAACTTGTCCAATGACTGTTGCTTTTGCCTTTTTTTGAGGATTTCATGAAAATGCGACACTGCATTGTCATTGAACTGATACATCGCTCGCACTGCTACAACCTTATTCGGGTGGTGTTTTTCTACAAAATTTTGCACCGTTTCCCACATTTTGCACTTCTCCCGAATCTCAGTTTAAGTGAGAGATTCCAGTGACTTTTCCTCCTCCTCTTCCCCGGACGAGATCTCCATAAACCCCTCCTCTTGTTCGCGATGCAGCTCCATCAGTTCGTTGGTGGTCAGTTCCTGGCTATGTTCTTCCACCAGCTCTTGAATGTCCACATCATTCACCTCCACCCCCATAGTCTTCTCTAAAGACACAATTTCATCGACAATCGGCGGTTCACTGTCACCAACAATCCCCTCAAAGTCACATCCAAGAACACAGTCAGGCCACAGCCTTTCCCTAAGCGGAAGTGAGAGTTCTCTTGGTGACTCCATTCCAGGCTTTATCGATGATCTTCAGGCAGTTCACGATGGGGAAATGATTTCTCCCAAACTCTCGGAGGGTAAGGTTTGTTTTCTTCGGTCACTTCGAAGCATCGCTAAAATAGTGCTTTGGTGTATAGCTTCTTGAAGTTCGAAAATGACTTGCTGATCCATAGGCTAGAGTTGTGTAGGGAGGAAGGAACTTAACCTTAACGAACTTGAATTCCTCCAGTAAGTCGTCCTCAAGGCCTGGAGGGTGAGCAGGAGCATTGTATTTAACCAGCAAGACTTTGAGCGGCAGATTATTTTCTGAAAGCCATTTCTTTACTACAGGACCAAAGACCTCATTCATCCATTCAACAAACTAACAGGGAAGGGGAAAACGTAGGCACACGTGACGCTCGTATTGCGGAACCTCACTCGCTTATCAAGTTACAATTTATTTAAAATGTTTACTCGTCTTGCAAAACACTCGTAGACCAAGTTACTCGCATTCCGAGGTTTCAATGTATTGCCATATTAGAGGTTAAAACACAACATATACATTTTCCTTTTACTCAACTTCGAAAAAAATATTTATCGGAAGAGTGGTACTACTCTTGATTTGTACCACTTTGCCTTTCGCTATGAGTAAACTGCTGACAGGAAAAGTGGTACTTCAAATTTTAGGAACGAAAAAAAGCAATTTAAGGAACAAGTAACTAAAATGTCTTTATTAAATATAATTTTAATATATCATCTGCATATTTCATCAAATGAATCATGAATTCTTGCAAAGCCTGAATTTACATTAAACGAAACGCAAAACCTTTAATTTCTCAGAAAAATGGAAAAAATTGACTTAGACCACTTTGGCTCTCAGCGGCTCAATTAAACCACTGACTGCACTGTACAAGGCTTTGTACACGACTCTTTCCGCTACTTTGGAAATGAGTGACAGAAGAACTACTGGTCTGTAATTGAAAAATAAAGATCTGTCATCTTTCTTAAAGACTGGAATAACATACCCTTTCTTCCATTCGGATGGGAAATTGCCTGTACGAAGAGACCAGTCGATTATCGTGGTTAGTGGGGTTGCCAGCTCCTCAGCACACTCACGTAACAGTATTCCTAGAATGTGATCTGGACCACATGACTTCTTCGTATCCACTGACTTCAAGATGTTGCAGGCTTCCGATGATGCCGACGTTATCACGGATGATAAGTTAATTTCCCCGAATTGTACGGTGTGAGAATTACAGGGAACACTGGGTGGATGGAATTTTTTGAAAGTGACAGCAAAATTATCCAGAATTTCTTTCAGTGAGCTGATTTCCTTGTCTAGATTTTGATTTACAATTAATAAATTTCCAAAATCACAGACCCGACATAATCCTTGTACTTTCTCCGCTGCATTTGTTTGTATTCTTTTCTTAGCGTCGCAAATTCGACGTAACCTGAGGAAAGTGAAGACCTTGCAGCTCGTTTCCTTGCTCTTTCCTTTGCCCGCATTTTGTCTGTAAGTTCGGAATCATACCAAAAGGGAAGATGCCTAGTCTTCATTATGCGGGAAGGTACAGCGTCCTTAAGACCGCTGTGCAGTAAATCATAAAACAAGTCAACTGCGGCATCAAGGGATGGACAGGATTTGAGCAAGTTACATGGACAGCGGGATAAGATATTTCGTAGATGAGGAAAGTCTGATTTTGTCCATATGAATAATGATTCTGTAGTCTGTGGTAAACGAGGAACACGGGAAATATGAAGTCTGAGCTTAAGCGCATAATGATCTGATTGTACTAACTGTTCAGTTGCTTCACACAGGGTATTATTAGTGACTTTTTCAGACACAAAAGCAAGGTCCAGGAAGTTATTTCCTCGTAATGGAAAACCGCAAACTTGGCGAAGGTTAAATTCATTGGTGATCTCTAAAAGAAAGCAGGCTTCCTCGTTGACATGGGTGAGGATAGGATTAATAGGTTCCGAATCGTCTGAAGCCCAGGCTAATTGGCTTATATTGAAATCACCGCACATCATGACAGTGTCATTTTTTTTTGCTACGCGACTGATTTGAGCCAGGGTTTCTCGGAAGTCCGTGAGCCGCACTTTCACCTTGTCCGGGTGCAGGTAACAGCAGACTATGTACAGCGCTCGGCCAGCAGAAGGGGTGGCTTTCACAACGACACATTCCCAGTTAACCGCTAGGTAGGGTCATTGCACTGCACCGTAAGCAGAGTTCACTGCTATTAAAACCCCACCTCCCTTGTTCTTACCAGTAATGATATTTTGCCTATCTTGGTGGAAAATAACATAATTGTCATGCAGTATTTCACTATTGTCGATTGAAGAGTCAAGCTAGGACTCCGTTGAACATACGCAGTCGTAATGCATGTCACTCAGAGCGACGTTAAAGTCCACGAGTGATTTCTTAAGACTACAGATATTCTGATGGTAGGTTACCTCTGGTCCTGGGTTCAGCTGGACATCGCCGGCAACTGCTAGTAGTAGAATACTCAGCGTCAGGATGGAGGTAGATGTGTCACTGGCCGAAGGCTTGTGCTTTACACGCTGACTGGACGCCATTCACTGCTGCTTGCCATTAATACACAACGTGGGCGCTTATTTTCAGCTTATTATTGGAGAGTATATCTTCCCAACAAGTTATACCACTTAACATCAAAGTATACGCTAGTTGGTTCAATTTCATTCACACGTAACCGCGATAAAAGCACTTGGACCACAAGAAACACGATTATTATCAGGACCACATTCACAACATGCCTGTAACCGTCCGCCATCTTGAGGGGAGAGGAGCAGCTATGGATGGAGTGAGGACAAAGACTATCCAAAATTTCTTTCATCATACAAGTTTGTAGTAATATTACCTTCTTTTTATTTATCTGTATGAGAAACTTCAGCCACTCTGTAAGGTTTTACAGTTTAAAAAAGCTACTGTTGTCACAGGTTTAAACATAAATGATGGTAACTTTAGAAATGATAAGAGTTATTGCTTTCCTTTCCTTTCCTGACACCACAGACTCACAGAAATGGAACTGTTCGAAGTACAAGGGCAACCAAGGAATTATCCTCACAAACACATTTCAAGGGAAGGAAGAATACAAAACAAGTCATAATAAGTTGAGCAGAAGCATAGTTCACTACTTGAAGTGCCACACTGATACAGTTGAGAATGAAATAGGCATCAAGTGCCACTCAACTTCTCCAAGAATAACACAAAGTTTTGCCTGTTGCCTCATTAACATCTGGTAAGACATTCAAAGGCTTTGTGGTGAATAGTCTGCTTATTGTTTCCATAGTCCCAGGCAACTGCGCCACAGCCACTGCGTCACTTCAATCAGTTTATTGAACAACTTCTGCACACAATTTGCACAGCTACCAACATTCTAGCAAAATGATTATATGAATCGGCATAGTATCTCATAGAAGACAAGCAGAAACAACTGTTTACATGCAGAATCCCAACCTCCACAAGTTTTAAAATAAAGTAAATCTGAAAGAGTGTAGAATGCCACTATAGAATGATTTGTTTTATTAATGAGATGTAACATTCTACTCACCAGTCTCTTGTCCTTTTCCTGACCCTGATTAGAAATACATGATGCCAGCTTCTTTCCTGTATTTTGGCATGCCATTTTGATATACTCCACCTTTCTATCTGCCTCTTGGAGATCATCAGACAGGACTTCTGTTTTGTCAGCTCTGTAAGAGAAACACACAACCATAAGACATTAATAAAAAGTGTTGTCTCTCACTAATTATATATACATGAACATTAACAAAACTGTTAAGAATAACATTATCAATAATTATTTAGTTCTTCTTCCGGGTTGAACCATATTGTTGTTTTCTGTACATTGCGTACAGTTTGCAGACATTTCAAATACATTGAAATATTCTTTGTCAAGGTGACTGAAATACCCCTACTTGATCCGAGGTAATCAGTCTCCCAGGCAGCAATCACAGTGGATCCAGTAGGGGTATTTCTATCGCCTTGACAAAGAATACTGCAATGTATTTGAAATGTCAGCAAACTGTAGGCAATGTACAGAAAACAACACGGTTCAACCCAGAAGAACTACTAAATAATTACTTATAATGTTATTCTTTACAGTTCTGTTACTGTTCAATGTACAGAAAACAACAACCTGATTCAACCTGAAAGAACAACTAATAATTCTACACACCATGGAAGCTTCACTTCTAAAATATAAGTAGTTTCTTTACAATAATAATGTTATTGGTTTTACATTTATTTATTTTTTGTTATTTGCTTTACATCGCACCAACACAGATAGGTCTTATGGCGGCGATGGGACAGGAAAGGCCTAGGAATGGGAAGGACGCGGCCGTGGCCTTAATTAAGGTACAGCCCCAGCATTTGCTTGGTGTGAAAATAGGAAACCACGGAAAATCATCTTCAGGGCTGCTAATGGGGTTCGAACCCACTATCTCCCGGATGCGAGCTCACAGCTGTGCGCTCCTAACCACACGGCCAACTCACCCGGTATCGGTTTTACAACCCACCAATTACTTTTATGATGCTTGTTGTTTAAAGGGGCCTATCATCGAGGTCATCGGCCCCAATTACTTTTATTGGCAAACAAATGGAAATTGTTAAACTACTGGACAAGTACCAAATAAAACTACTGTCAGTCCAAGAAATCAGCTTCACTTCAGAAGAAGCATCCGCAGAACCGGCATTGTTGTAATGACGAGAAGAGTTTGAAAGCGGTTGTAGACACTGTTTTAGATGACGATTATGACAATAATGAGGTTTTGGAAAATTAATCCGAGTTTGAGGGTAGTGACAGCAACAGTGGAAGTTACTCAAGTGCAAAGAGCATTGAAGAAGATAAGAGTGAAAATGCCACTCCAGGTTCTTCCAAACGCGTGCGACCGGTGACATTAAAGAACTGTAGTGATTGAAAATAGGAGAATAAAGACAATAAATCTGATATATATATCCATTTTGTGGATACAGCGGCGTTTCAGAAATACCAAAAATTTAGATTCCGCCCACTGTCCGAACTTGCAATGCTTTTAGAGTACACAGATAAGCTCTTTTTCAGGTTATTTCAAATGAAACATTTATACCATAGTCAGCAGTCATTCAAGGAATGTAGTATGGGTAAGACATAACTTTCAATGCCATAAATGTGAAATTTGAGTGAATTATCTTCATTAGTTAGTATTTTATGTATGTTTTTGTATGACAGGTATGCTCAAACTTCTGACCGGCAAATTAAATCTGATTCTACAGTCAACAGTGTGGCCATTTATTGTGACACGAATGGGTTTTAAAAGTGGAAACAAATCTTACGTGATTCTGAAGGTCCATGGTCCAAACAATAAGGATAACAAAGAGAATCTGGATAAAGTGAAAGAATTTTGGTTCCTACTGAAAAAGAACTGATGCAAGTACCTGACCATCAAGTAAAAATTCTATTCTGCTGTCATCGAGAGAACCGAAACTGATGTAAACCAAGAACATTATGTATCCATCCGTGGTCTTTACGTTGATGAGTGAATGGCCGGGCTACTTCCGAGCACATGGCAAGAGCCACGTATGGTTGTCTAGGAACTGTCAATACCTCACCTGGTTACCGCAGTTACATGAGACTGTTGCTGGATACCACTTATGTCAACATGTAGATGAAATGTAATGATGATATGAATTACAAAGCAAATTATATTCACTGTCTGTGAGGAATAAACAATGAGTGAATGATATATCACACCTGGATATGTAACATCTCAGAAAAGAAATAAATTACGGAAGGTTGATGGATTTGTACATATGTAATAAATCATTCACAGCAGCACATATAAGGAAAATTCACACTTTCAATATTTATTACTTCAATAAAATTAAATTCTAGAAGGGAAATATAGTTCTGAAAAGGCAATATTAAAGAAAATTGAAATAAAGTACTTTACCTAATTAGAATTGATAAAGAACAATTCCCAGAATCTTAGCTCTTCCGTCACCATGTGATTAAAAAAGGCATGCCACATTACAGCTGTTAAACTCACCAGACCCTCTTTGATGTCCTGACTTCTACAAGTTTTACTATTACATGCAACATGTCTGTTTACCATGCTCAACACCAACTCTATGGAGGTGAATGGAGGTAAAGTTTCCATAGAGCCTTCGCGAACAGACGACGTCAATCCAATTGTGGTAAAGCATCCAATACGGTGCGAATGGAAACTACTAAGAAAATCCAGGAGGCAACCTGTTCAATTGTGTTCTGGATAAATCAATCAGAGAATGGAGTTGGCAACAAATCATATCCAAAGTGGAGGATGAGTTGGTTGCAAAAGCACTGGTATTACATTTGATTGCCTAGCCTTTGCTGAGGATTAGGGGGCAGATGTTAATGACCTAAACGTCACTGAAAATAATAACATGCCCCTAAATTTATAGAAAAATACTATGAAATTTAAAAAAGACTTTAAAAAATTTGATCAAACTAAATTCTAGACTGTGTAACAATGGTCTTACAAGTAATATATCCCCGTTCTATTCACTGCTCAGCTCTTGTTTTTATAGAAGTAATCATCCCCTTGAAAGTGTATACTGTATAAATATGGACATAATGATTTGCTGGATGTAGTGCAAGCACTTCAACCCCGAAGAACCTGGGAACACTTGTTCTTCACGCTCATTACAGCTTTCAGGTGTTTCCTCATTTAATGTGCCTTTATAAACAAACTGCTTTTCCACACTCACTTTAACATTGCACAATTTACAAAATAAAACATATCCATCTGTTGTAAATAAACGTGTCTTTTCAAAATTCATTCACTAGCTGAATTAAAAATACACTAAGTGGTGATTTCACTTTTTGCATTTTTCTTGAACAAAGCTACCTGGAAGGAAAATTCTGTACTGAAGCAGAAAGTTAAATAACTGTTGTTTCCAATCCCTTCTCGTTTCCATTTGTTCTTGGTCTTGAGGTACGCGGGGGTAAATGATTGGCTGTAGGGCGGGTACAAAGGCTGGTGCATTCCTTCTGCTCAAGACATTTTAGGAAATACTTTCTCCTAATTATTTGAGTTCTGTGCTGTGTTCCTGCATATATCTTTGGAAACACATGGCTCACAGGTATCCTGTTCTTACCCTTTCTCAGTCACCAACAACTGCTGACCAATTTGCTTGGTCATGAAAGATATTCAGCAAATTTAACCATATGTAAGAAAAAATTATAATTTTTTATGTTGTCACCTGTGGACTATTAATCAGTCTGACAATAACGAATATATGCATAAATATTTTTAAAAACATTTTGAAATGATCTAAAAATCGTTCAAAATGCAATATATTTACCTAAAACCTTCTTGAAAGTTGAAATAATAACCGATCATCCCAAACTGTCAAAAAGCACAAAGAATGCAAAATAAAAACATGTTATTAGCATTTGTCATATCGCATGATGAATTTCTATACTTCTGAGCAACATCCTAATGCACAGGGGGAAAAAAAATGACATTTCAACAACATTCACCCCCTACTGATGACAAAGTGATCCTTGCAGACAACCCCACAACAGCAGAAAACAAATAGAGATACTGCCATACATATATGCTAAGAGTGGCCTGAGGATCTTATTTGAAAAGACAATGTATATGAACTCAGCTAAACCGGGCCCTACCCATAAGATGGAAATATCTGGAGATTGAGAGATAAACTTTCTCCCAAAGGCAATGAAAGAGACTGCTAGAAGAAAGAACAAGGAGGATGGAAATAACTTTTAATATATAGCAATTGAGGCTTTCAAGGCCAGCGTTACAAATCATGTCAGTGTTTCCCGGGCTTGCAGGCCGTGGTCCAGGAGCATGTGATGCTCTCCATGTTTCACCGAAGACTGCGTTCAGCATTTTCAAGGGTTCTGACTGACTTTGATAGCAGCGAAGCTCAATGTGGAATTAAGTGGTGTCATAATTTCACCTCAATATATAGTGCAGGCTACGGAGCGCTGCTTGCCTATTGGTCCGCCATGCTGGAGGGGCAGTCGTTGATTGGCTGTTCTTCGGCCAATGGTTGAAGCATTAAGGAGCCCGATGTACACTGACCTGCCTTGGCGGGGACAGGCAACTGATCACCTGTTGCTTTTTCTGTTATGCTGTGGCCATCGTGTCCTTCAGGATTTAAGGCTTTCAAGGACTGGAAACCAGGCTCTGTTTACCCATTCAGATTCCTCCTTAAGGTTGAAGCTTCCATTGGAAGCCATTGAAATCCTGAAGCACACCAAAAATTAAGAATTTTTTGTTTCGACCACGTCTACATCCTGACAGCAGCACTTGAAAATTTTTAAGTCTCTTAATTGAACAATGAAGCTTAATCTCACTATTACATCAGAAGACAAAATTATAGAACAATATCCTTATGGTAAGTTCTTCTATGTATCTAAATACTATGGATAATAAAAGTGATTACTTATTACTCACATTTAAGAAATGTCAGCTGGACAACACTATGTCTTTACAGTTTCATTTCACAACATTATCTTGGCAAATATCAATGGAAGCTGCTTTTAGGATTAATAATTTCAACAATATTTACCTATGGAACAATCTCCATACCTCTAAATGACGAAAAATCGACAATCACAGTCAATACCTTTCCACAGCAGAAGAGCATTCATTATTTTATCGCACAGTTGCAGACTACCAGTGCTATGTGCTGAGCTACAAAACTATTCATATTACAGTCCATGGACCCATTTGTCAATGCCAGTAAGGAGCTACCTAGAACCACGCATCAAGTCAGCCATGGAGCGCTGCTCGAGTTGCCATGATCCACAGCCCAAGTGGCAATCCTAACACCCGAGATCTAGAGAGATGAACAGTGGCATGCATAACTACTGCTAAGTAAGAAACAGTTATACAAAATTCATACTTAAGGAAGACTTTAGCAGCTAGACAATTTTGAGCATTTGCGACATGATTTTCCTTTTATCGATGTAGATATTTCCATGTAGTGAATATTTAAGAATAACTTAAATAATATATTTAAGTGATCCGCCTATTCAATACATATATAATTTATTAAATCTAATATATGTTTCTTCCCCTAGGGGACATCATCAGCTAGAAAAAGTCACCCAAGTTTTTTGAAGCATTGAGTGACATCGTGGTCAGGGTCAACAGCAAGGATAGAATAGTGCTAATGGGCGATTTCAATGCGAGAGTTGGGAATAGAACTGAAGGATACGAAAGGGTGATTGGTAAATGTGGGGAAGATATGGAAGCTAATGGGAATGGGAAGTGTTTGCTGGACTTCTGTGCTAGTATGGGTTTAGCTGTTACGAATACATTCTTCAAGCATAAGGCTATTCACTGCTACACATGGGAGGCTAGGGGTACCAGATCCATAATAGACTATATCTTAACAGACTTCAATTTCAGGAAATCTGTTAGGAATGTACGAGGTTACCGGGGATTTTTCGATGATACAGACCACTATCTGATCTGTAGTGAACTAAGTATCTCTAGGCCTAGGGTAGAGAAAGTGAAATCTGTCTGCAAACGAATAAGGGTAGAAAATCTCCAGGATGAGGAAATTAAACAGAAGTACATGGATATGATTAGTGAGAAGTTTCGAACAGTAGACAGTAAGCAGGTTCAGGATATAGAAAGTGAATGGGTGGCATACAGGGATGCTGTAGTAGAAACAGCAAGGGAATGCCTAGGAACAACTCTGTGTAAAGATGGGAAAAGGCGAACATCTTGGTGGAATGATGAAGTGAGAGCAGCCTGTAAATGTAAAAAGAAGGCTTATCAGAAATGGCTCCAAACAAGGGCTGAGGCAGACAGGGATTTGTACGTAGATGAAAGAAACAGAGCGAAACAAATAGTTGTTGAATCCAAAAAAGAAGTCGTGGGAAGATTTTGGTAATAACCTGGAAAGGCTAGGTCAAGCAGCAGGGAAACCTTTCTGGACAGTAATAAAGAATCTTAGGAAGGGAGAGAAAAAAGAAATGAACAGTGTTTTGAGTAATTCAGGTGAACTCATAACAGATCCCAGGGAATCACTGGAGAGGTGGAGGGAATATTTTGAACATCTTCTCAATGTAAAAGGAAATCAACCTGGTGGTGTTGTGAACAGCCAAGCTCATGGGGAGGAGGAAAATGATGTAGGTGAAATTATGCTTCAGGAAGTGGAAAGGATGGTAAATAAACTCCATTGTCATAAGGCAGCAGGAATAGATGAAATTAGACCTGAAATGGTGAAGTATAGTGGGAAGGCAGGGATGAAATGGCTTCATAGAGTAGTAAAATTAGCATGGAGTGTTGGTAAGGTACCTTCAGATTGGGCAAAAGCAGTAATTGCACCTATCTATAAGCAAGGGAACAGGAAGGATTGCAACAACTATCGAGGTATCTCATTGATTAGTATACCAGGCAAAGTATTCACTGGCATCTTGGAAGGGAGGGTGCGATCAGTCGTTGAGAGGAAGCTGGATGAAAACCAATGTGGTTTCAAACCACAGAGAGGCTGTCACGATCAGATTTTCAGTATGCACCAGGTAACTGAAAAATGCTACGAGAGGAATAGGCAGTTGTGTTTATGTTTCGCAGATCTAGAGAAAGCGTATGACAGGGTACCGAGGGAAAAGATGTTCGCCATACTGGGGGACTATGGAATTAAAGGTAGATTATTAAAATCAATCAAAGGCATTTATGTTGACAATTGGGCTTCAGTGAGAATTGATGGTAGAATGAGTTCTTGGTTCAGGGTCCTTACAGGGGTTAGACAAGGCTGTAATCTTTCACCTTTGCTGTTCGTAGTTTACATGGATCATCTGCTGAAAGGTATAAAATGGCAGGGAGGGATTCAGTTAGGTGGAAATGTAGTAAGCAGTCTGGCCTATGCTGACGACTTGGTCTTAATGGCAGATTGTGCCGAAAGCCTACAGTCTAATATACTGGAACTTGAAAATAGGTGCAATGAGTATGGTATGAAAATTAGCCTCTCGAAGACTTAAATTGTTGTCAGTAGGTAAGAAATTCAACAGAATTGAATGTCAGATTGGTGATACAAAGGTAGAACAGGTCGATAATTTCAAGTATTTAGGTTGTGTGTTTTCCCAGGATGGTAACATAGTAAGTGAGATTGAAGCAAGGTGTTGTAAAGCTAATGCAGTGAGCTCACAGCTGCGATCAACAGTATTCTGTAAGAAGGAAGTGAGCTCCCAGACGAAACTATCTTTACATCGGACTGTTTTCAGACCAACTTTGCTCTACGGGAGCGAAAACTGGGTGGACTCAGGATATCTTATTCATAAGTTAGAAGTAACAGACATGAAAGTAGCAAGAATGATTGCTGGTACAAACGGGTGGGAACAATGGCAGGAGGGTACTCGAAATGAGGAGATAAAGGCTAATCTAGGAATGAACTCGATGGATGAAGCTGTACGCATAAACCGGCTTTGGTGGTGGGGTCATGTGAGACGAATGGAGGAGGATAGGTTACCTATGAGAATAATGGACTCTGCTATGGAGGGTAAGAGAAGTAGAGGGAGACCAAGACGACGATAGTTAGACTCGGTTTCTAACGATTTAAAGATAAGAGGTATAGAACTAAATGAGGCCACAACACTAGTTGCAAATCGAGGATTGTGGTGACGTTTAGTAAATTCACAGAGGCTTGCAGACTGAACGCTGAAAGGCATAACAGTCTATAATGATAATGTATGTATGTATGTAATGTCTACAAATAACTTTACTGCTCTGGCCCCATGTTTACTTGGAATCCTGAAGCGTTCATTCTTAAATGCAATTTAAAGATTGTCTATCAAAGGGAACTGTCCATACTGTCATATCGAAATCGACAATGAAATTTTCCAGAGACCACGAGGAGACACATAAAATAGCGATGTACAAAAATTCAGCTGCCGTTTTGAACTGGAAGGTTTTGAAATTTTGATACAAAATCCGTGTAACAATACAGCTTACTGGACGCCCCTCGCTTCTTGCTGGCTCGCGCGGCGCACAGCGGAGTGGAGTTGCACTTGTGTTGGAGAGAGAGAGAGAGAGAACGAACTGGCAGGCTGCCACGCACCACGGTCACTTTATTGTTACAGAACGAATGTGAAACATAAATAAGGTGTGTTAATCGCATGATAAAAACCCAAATATTTTTAACACCATGCACGACGAATATGCACTTTGAGGCCACATTGTTCTTCGCAATTATCTTTACTTGTTTTGCATTCACTTCGAACTTGGGAGGTCTCTCCGTTGTGTAACTGTTTGTGAACCATGAATATTTAATCATGTCCTTGAACTGTGGGGAAGAAAATTGAAATTGAATGAAGGACTGAATTTTTGGTATGCTGTTTCTCTGATAAACATGAAACTGAAAGTCTTCACAAGTCGGCACAATGTCTGTTAAACGGTGATACAAAGCTTTCCACTGCCAGAAGAAAAACTTACCGAGGTCGATAGCTGCAGTCGCTTAAGTGCGGCCAGTATCCAGTATTCGGGAGATAGTAGGTTCGAACCCCACTGTCGGCAGCCCTGAAAATGGTTTTCCATGGTTTCCCATTTTCACACCAGGCAAATGCTGGGGCTGTACCTTAATTAAGGCCACGGCCGCTTCCTTCCCACTCCTAGCCCTTTCCTGTCCCATCGTCGCCGTAAGACCTATCTGTGTCGGTGCGACGTAAAAACAACTAAAAAAAAAAAAAAAAAGAAAAAAAAACTTTTGCTATAGCACCAGGAGGAATCTGGAGAATTTCTATACTGGTGTCTGGAGGAATGTCTTCAAGACAGCTCTTATTACTCTAAATAGTCCAGGAATCTAGCAGTAGCAAACACTTCTCTTCCACAAATGGGAAGAAGGATTCTTTAAACCTATACTTTAATTCCTTTTTCACCGAGCTCGATAGCTGCAGTCGCTTAAGTGCGGCCAGTATCCAGTATTCGGGAGATAGTAGGTTCGAACCCCACTGTCGGCAGCCCTGAAAATGGTTTTCCGTGGTTTCCCATTTTCACACCAGGCAAATGCTGGGGCTGTACCTTAATTAAGGCCACGGCCGCTTCCTTCACACTTCCAGCCCTTCCCTGTCCCACCGTCGCCATAAGACCTATCTGTGTCGGTGCATTGTAAAGCAACTAGCAAAAAAAAAAAAATTCCTTTTTCACCATTTTCCCTGATTTTGTGGCTGTCACAATTGAAGCGATGCGCCGAAAAGGGATCTAACAACATTTTTGCCAAGAGTAAGGTTTCAATGTAATAAGGATCTACATTGCCATTCCTGCATAGTGGCGTAGTCACGTGGAAGAATTCGGAACCTGTTGCTGTGTTAGGGAGTGGAGAACTTCTGTCTCGCACGGAAAAGGGATCTAACTCCAGCCCAAGATAATGTTTTATGCAATTAACTCATAAGAGAGATTTTGGTGGTTAGACCCCTATTCGGTGCATCGCTTCAATTATAATTCTGGCATGAAACATTTCTTTGGAAACTCTCGGACCGAAAGGTCCAGTTGCCTCCTGTAATACAATGAATAATTTCGGGAAAAGAGTACTGGCCATACTAATTGTAGGCATAATTGTGTACAAATGGGTGAGTGCACTAACTGATTGAGCAACTGTTTCTGTATGTTTCTCACCAACAAACGATAGAGTCCTTTTCGCTTTTAATTTGCGCAAGATACCACTCCGATCAGTGTTGTATATTGAAGAAGGGGTGTAATCTTGAAATCGCTCTGTAGCTGCTTCCACAAATTTCTTTGCGACTTTATCTTTTTTGTCTTCTTCTTGCAGATACGTACGAGAAACAAATTTCGCTGTTTTTCTACTTTTTATTCTGTACTTTTTCTTAAAACGACTCTCAGACTTGCGCTGAAATTATTTCGCCCCATTGAAATCTCTCTTGAAATTTCCAAGGCCCACAGTCGCAGGTCCTCATCACATACATTCTGCTTCAGTCTTCTTGCTTCTGTAAAGGGAGAAAATAATTTTGTATGCATCAATTTCCTGTGTTCAATGGGGCTTGCTGATGTAGATTCAAATTGGTTCTTCCACCTGTACAGTTGCTGTAGTGACGTCAAATTATGACAACTTTTGCGAACAGTGGTTAATAAAAGCTGCTTCTTACTCCTGTTATTTAACCATAAATTTACAGCTTTTCTCTTGTATGCAAGATCTATAGTTTATTTCACTTTCTTCTGTGGAATGGAAGCATAGCTTGAATTAGTAGATTTGCTAGGTGACTGCGGTGTCTATTCACTGGATTGACAGGAATCAGACTCGGGGCTCAAAACCGGATCAGTAACACATCTTGTCCCTGGCAGTGGTGTGCTGCCTTTTCTTTCAGATAATGCAGATGAGGTGTCGCTGCTTCCACTATCACATTCTCTGTCACTATTTCTCTCCAGACACGACTCCAAGACGATGCTGGCACCCATGGGATGATTTTCAATTAGTTCAATCATATGTCAACCCATCTCACTTTCTTCTGAAGTTACTTCATGAGAAGAGGAGAAACCTTTTACACGGCAATAACGTAAAGCATACTCTAGACGATTAGCCAGATTCATGATTGCTCTTTCAAAGGAACATGTGTCAACTGGCTAGCGCAGAAAGCTCAAGGTAACCCGGTTGCTTCAGCTGGTCACCAGGGCTGTCAACGTCGAGCTATATGCTAACATGTGCGATTCTATTAGACATTTCCGTATCGATTTCAGGACCTTACAGATCGAAATGGCAGCTGAAATTTTGTACATTGCTTTCTTATGGACCTCTCATCCTCTTTACCAAATTTCACTGTCAATTTCGATATGACAGTATGAAGAGTTCCCTTGCAAGGATCTTTTATCAAGAAATATTTTAGATCAAATGTTTTTATTCGCATCAATGTCTATCTTACGATTTTACGAATACAACTGTTAATTTCCATGAACTCTGTCATCAAGAATTTTAATGAACTATTCATACCAATTTTATTGACTATATGACTTTAAACTTTAACAAAGTTTGCTAATAATTTATTTTAAATGTCCTTGTGTATACCTAAAAGTCTTTTTAATTTGTCTTACCAATCTAGTAACTTAATATAATTTTTGTATCTGATACATTGTATGATTTATTCTAGCTGATGATGTCCCCTAGGGGACGAAGCACGTACTAGATTTAATAAATTTTATATATGTATTGAATAGGCGAACCGCTTAAATATAATATTTAATTTATTAAATATTCGCTACTTGATTTTATAGTCAATACGGATTTTCATCTAAAATGAAGATGTTAAAGTTTGTTACATGTAATGTAAATAATTCCTTTTTTATCTCCCGTGTGCAGAAGAAGAATCGGCATTTCAAGTAGCGGAATACAAATAGACGTAACATGATTTTCACAGCAACTTAACTGCACTGAAATTACATTTAAATCATCCAAACACTCAAGGAATATTCAGGGTGGAAGGTAAGTTTAGTTTAGTTTAGTTTAGTAATGTTTTATTTTACCTGGCAAGATTAAGGCAACTGATGCATCAAAATAATATGAATAATAGACCTTGAGGAGAGGATCTCAATGTTGCAAGTTTCAGGTCTGTAGCTTGCACTATTCTCGTGGAAAGTCATGTTTGGGAATTCCAAGAATTGCAACACAATTACATTAACAAGTGGATTCCTACAGCTTGGGGACTGGGTCTTTCAGTCGTCTTCAACACTTGTATACAGCACACAACAAGACACGACAATTACCACCACCACATTTACATGCAGCATTTCTCATCTAATGATTGTCGTCAAGAAGGGAATCTGGCTATAAAGCTCTGCCATATCTCTTACAACTCCTAACCCTGCAGGAAATACGGGTTACAATGAGATGTAATAGAAACAATCCCAGTAGATCGCAGCTCACTTCTCACCGAGGCAGTCAGGTTGATTCCTGGCCAATGCACGAGGGTTTAAAAAAAAGGAAATGTCTTATCCTACAAGTCATTCCCCATAAAAAATGGAGGTCCCATGGCTTATGATCACAAAAGTTAAGGTCATGCAAAACTCTTACTGTAATCCAGCGTGCACACAAACTCCTATCAATATTACTCTTTATAAATTCAGTATCACTGTATGGTTACAGTGGTTATAGCTTCTGATAACCATAACTGAGTGCTTCAAAACAAAACCTTGCCAGTGGCTTCTTGTCGCACCGACACAGACAGGTCTTATGGCGACAATGAGATAGGAAAGGGCTAGGAGTGGGAAGGAAGCAGCCGTGGCCTTAATTAATGTACAGCCCCAGCATTTGCCTGGTGTGAAAATGGGAAACCACGGAAAACTGTCTTCAGGACTGCCAACAGTGGGATTCAAACCCGGATGAGGGTTGCAACCTCACAGCTCCGCGCCCCTAACCGCACGGTAAACTCGCCCGGTCCAAGTTTCCTGGGCTGAGAAAAAGTTGCTTTAGAAAAATAAGAACTTATTTTTGGGGTGGTTGAAAAAAAATTGTAACTTGAGTCCTACATTACGAATATATGTGTTTATAACATATCATCGCTGCCGGGACAAAACCTCCTATGTGAAATATTTTAGCTTAGAACTTTGGCTGGTAAGGTTCTCTCATCTAAGGTGCAATATTGTGTGAATATTGTCAAGGCATTCATAATGTATGTGCTGCGGGTCACTATATATCCAAAAATATTACCACATAGAAGGTTTTGTCCCAGCAATGATATAACAAATTCATTACCATCAGACAAACAATTTTCCATGTATCATATTCTTAAGTGAGCACTTCCTAGAGAAAACCCAAAAACTTAGACAATATTTACTACAACCACAAATTTAAAAAAAATTAATGAAATTCAAAAACAATTAATGGACGTTAACGGTTGCTAATCATTTAGCAAGTCACTATGCAGATGAGTCTGGTTCCGGGAATTACCATCCTAATTTCCGTGCTCTGAAGCGGGAGGCAGAATGCCATTATCTATGTTTTGCCACTCACAGAAGATTATAACGTGCCCTTTACAGGGTGGGAACTCTGCAGCACCTTGGCATTTTGCAAGAACACTGCTCCCGGACCAAATAATATTCATAACCAGATGTTGAAACACCTCGGCGAGGATAGCCTTTTATATCTTCTTGGGGTTTTCAACCGAATCTGGACAGAGAGAGAGTTTCTGTCACAGTAGCGTGAGGGAATAGTAACTCCTCTCCTCAAGCCTGACAAATAACCTAAATATGCAGGAAGTTACAGATCTATTTGTCTCACTAACTGTCTGTGTAAACTACTGTATTTGAAAGGATGGTGAACTGCCAACTTATGGGGTGTTTGGAGAAAAGAGGACTTTCGTCCAAGTACCAATGTGGTTTTTGAGCTGCCCGCTCCACCACTGACCACTTGGTATGCCAGAAAAGTTCTATCCAGGACCCATTTCTCTGACAACAGCATTTAGTGACCGTTTTCTTTGATTTTGAAAAGGCCTATGACACCACATGGCGATAGTTCTGCATCAATGGAAATTCCGAAGTAACTTGCCAGTTTTTATTACGATTCCTTTGTTCCTGTCTCTGAGTAGGGAGGACATATTCACAATATCATGTCAGGAAAATACAAGACCCACAGGGGTCGGTTCTCAGTGTCACTCAGTTCACGACGGCCATATAACGGTATTGTCGCTCAGCAGTTCAGCAGTAGTACTGTCACTATATGTGGACGATTTTGTTCTGCATTATAGCACACAAAGGAGGGCAGATGCAGAGCAACATACAGCAAGCTATTAGGAGAGTGAAACAGTGGACTTAGAATATGACTTCTGGTTTTCAAATGAAAAGGTTTCTCTTGTTCACTTCTACCGAAAGCGCACTCTTCACCTCCATTCTGAGCTTTATTTGGGGGGGGACTCTTCCTGTAGTTGACATATACATACAGATTTCTTGGGTTCCTTTTCGGCAGTAAATTATTGTCGTAAGTTACAATCTTCATTTCCGTGTTGACGTTTAACCAACAATGTAGAGTTTGAGGGATGTTCCACCATTCAACACATTGCAACAATTTATTAAATTATAAGAAGACCAGTCATCATCAGTTCTTGGTAAAAATTAAATTAAGGGAAAATCTGATAACAATCATCATAACGAAAAATCCTTGCACCTATAGGTGGTTGCCTGGAAATACATCATTGAGTTGGTAGGTATAACCTTGAAATGCAACATACACTTGGCAAGGAGAACTGGGAACTTTCTAAGCTCCAAGTTCTCCTTGCCAAGTGTAGGCTATGTTGCATTTCAAGGTTATATATATCAACTCAATGATGTATTTCCATGCAACCACCTATAGGTGCAAGGATTTTTCATTATGATGATTGTTATCAGATTTTCCCTTAATTCAATTTTTACCAAGAACTGATGATGACTCCATGGGAGTCAAAACCGTTCTTCTTATAATTTAATAAATTGTTGCAATGTGTTGAATAGTGGAACATCCCTCAAACTCTACAGTAAATTATTGTGATGCATCAGTTAAAAGTTAAATGCACTATGTGGGGGGGGGGCAGACCGCACAATGCTCCTACGGTTCTATAGAGCACATATTTTATCCAGGTTAGACTATGGCAGTACAAAATATGGATCAGCAAGACTAGGCATCCTTGTGAAACTGAATAGTATTTTTGCGACAGATGCCACTTCACCCAAACTATCCCTGAGCATTCGACAATGGAAACTGTCGGCTGTACGCTACTTATCTACGAGCAACACAGCCGGTTGGTATAAGCTTGGATAACAATTACAGACTGTTTGATGTACCTTCAGTTCCTTGTCTTCTTAGATGACCAAGTAAGGTACCTCCATGGTTAATACAACCTGAAATCATCCTGGATCTGCACCCCAGCCCAAAAGTGAACACAGACCCCTCCATTTATCGGAGGCTCTTCCTGTCCACTGTTAGCCCATATCCAGGTTCAGTTATTACACGGATGGTTCAAGGGCAGAAGGGAAAGTAGGCTGCACGTTCATTGTTGATAAGAAGTTTCTTTTTCCTCTACCGGAAACCTATAGTGTGTACACAGCAGAGCTCTATGCTATCCTTGAAGCTCTGCGGTAGGCACACCAATGGCTTCTTCACTATCCTACAGCAATTAACTTCTCCCCAAGGGCGGATCAAATATAAATGGAAATTATTTTTTAAAATTTATTGCATCAACCAAAAAAATACACATATAGAGATCACTTTTCTACATAATGTCCTGCCTTCGGTACACATTTTCTCCACCGGATTGGCGAGGTTTTTGATGCCGTCCTGACAGAAAGAAGAGCCAGTTGCGGACGAACTCTTCTGCACTTGCATCATCATTAAACCGCTGTCCACCTAGGTCTTGTTTGGGTGGTCCAAATAAATGGTAGTCACAGGGCAATAAATCTGGACCTACGGAGTGAATTTCCTGCAGTTTTTCCCGCGTCAAAGCGACAGTATGCAGCTTTGTCATAGAGAAGAATGACATTTCGAATCGGTTGCCGGCGTTGCTTGTTGTGATACGCAGCTTTTGCTTCAACCAAGAGGCGACAGTAATAGGCTGCATTAACTGTCCTTTCTTCGTGAAGAAAATCCACCAGCAAAACGCCCGCAGAGTCCTAGAAAACTGTTGCAAGCACCTTTCCAGCAGATGGGCGTATTTTGACCTTGACCAGACCTGCTTCGTCTCTTCGCCTCCACTCCATACTTGCTTGCTTTGACTCTGGGGTGTAATGATGCACCCAAGTTTCATCACAAGTCACAATACGACCCAAGAAATCCTCTCCTTCCCCTCATAGTGACGCAGGAGTCTCTGACAAACTACCTGAAGTAAAGTTTTTTGTTCCCGGTAGAGGAGACGACGAACCCACCTGGCAGAAAATTTTGTGAAGTGGAGTTCATCTTGGATGATGGTTTGAACACTTCCGTAAATTATTCCTATGGTTAAAACAATTTGCGGAATTTTTATTTGCCGATCTTCACCAATAACGTCACGAATGGCAACAATGTTGTCTGCAGTGATGTTTGTTCGCGGTCTCCTTTCTTGAGGTTCATTTTCCACAGCTTCTCTTCCTGCAACAAAATTTTTAGCCCACTCATAAACTCAAGTCTGTGAAAGTGTTCCTTCTGCGTGCACCTCTTGTTCACTCATGGAGTACTGAAGCAGCCCAGCTCTCCACTGTTTCGCGCACACAAACCCCTTCTTCAGACACTCCCACCAACATCCTGGCAAAGCCCCGCCTCAGAATTATTACTAACAGTAGTGGTACATTCAAATTCCCGTTTATATTTGATCCACCTTTGTAATCAGATAAGACATCATTCCCAGCAATTAAGAGAAATACATTGTTACCATCCCAAGCAGAATAAAAACACAGTCATTGATGGGGACTTGTCACATCAAATTCATTGCAGTCTCGGCCTTAAGGCGCTACCTACACAACCGCACGTAACCAATCCACACCAATGGCTTTGTCATTATCCTTCACCAATCAATTTCTCCCTAGTTCCTAAGTTGACAAGTTGGCAGCCTTGTGCAGCACGTGATCACGTCATCCACAAGAACGAAACAGATGACAGTCTTATTGCGCCTAGATGTCTGCACTGCAAACAGTGACTCGTGGTACTAATGTTCCATAGTACCAGGTAAAACTTTGCCAACGGGAAATATTTATTGGAATAATTTATCGCGGAAGATGTTTGATAAATTTCTTCTTTGAGATCACTTAAGAACAGACTAGGTACAGAACCAATGGGAAATCTGCCACCTGGGTAATGGCCCTAAATACAGATCAATGGTGACTGACTGATCTGTCTTTTCAACCAATGGTGAAATTTGAACACACACGCACAACTAAATGTAATCTAAATACTAATATTTTGCTTCGCTCGGTACGAGTAATGAAAGCAGGCCAGTAATCTGACATTCCACAAAAATTCAACCTCATACTTCCGACAATGTGTTACTAAGCATCCATCACGACAATGAAATAGCACACCGGGCGAGTTGGCCGTGCACATAGAGGCGCAGCGGCTGTGAGCTTGCATCCGGGAGATAGTAGGTTCGAATCCCACTATCGGCAGCCCTGAAGATGGTTTTCCGTGGTTTCCCATTTTCACACCAGGCAAATGCTGGGGCTGTACCTTAATTAAGGCCACGGCCGCTTCCTTCCAACTCCTAGGCCTTTCCTATCCCATCGTCGCCATAAGGCCTATCTGTGTCGGTGCGACATAAAGCCCCTGGCAAAAAAAAATAATATAAAATAAAAAAATAAAAAAAGAAATAGCACCCATCATCCAAAAAAAATTTACCAAAAATTAGTAACTACCAGTATAGGAAAAAAGTGAAGTCTCTTTTACAGTGGCGTAGATTATTATCAATATTGTTGCAGTCATGATGTTGAAGTCAGATTAAATAACTTCCACCATACTGTCCTGTGGTTGAGCCCTTGGACGTTAATGCAACTTGTGGAGAACACAATAACCCAATGGCTATTAGCAACTGTCTTCAGTTCAGTCATGTTCCTTTCTGATTGTACCAATATTAGTCCAGCGAACAGATCATTAAATCATTATGTCGTACTTCATCTTCTCTCAAGTTGTCAAGAGAGAATTAATTCTTACTGTCGACATCCTCTTGCTCATCACCTGGTCAGGAACACGAAATGCTAATTTTGAAGGAAAAAATCATCATCATCAATGTAAATGAGATTAGTTATTGTCCATGGAAAAGTAACAGGATAAAAAGTGTTCTACTGCACGTCAGGTGTACAGTAAACTACTGTGATTATGAACACGAAATATATTGCGTATGTTATTGTAGTGCTAACATTTGTAAACACACTGCTAATGAATGCTTATATAAAATACCATTCTGTAATATATCTTTACTAATAGCTGACAATAATCTTCCATAAGAAGTTTGATAGACAATTACATTCAAAGTATTATATTTAAACCTTTTAAACTTCTCAGGTAGGAGCAACATTTCTGATTAATGATTTAAATTTATATCTCACATAACTACTAATAATTTCCGAATATGCTTATTGACAACAGGTAAACAGGGTTCCCTTGATAGTTATTATATGCTTTCTGTAATTAGCTCACCTTGAAAATGTCTGGTCAGCAAGCTGTTTCACCCTGAAGAACTGTTTCTTCATGTTGACAGGCAGATGTCAAAGGCCAGGTGAGGTAGATTATTTGCTTTTACTCAATAATATGCTACATGAAAGGGAACAACATTGGAATTTATCCACTTTAGGTGTTCCTACAGCTTCTGTTACTCATTTCTCTGACGTTCTCCTCCTGAAATAGAAGCACACACTTGTTTATATTAGCTCAAAATACAATCCACAGTCTAAGCAGGAAACTTTTCCACAGTCTTTTACACAGGGAAGTCATGGACAAATGATTCACATACCCTATCATAACAGGAAGAAACATGCTCCTATTGAATAACAGAAGAGCTACCATCAAGGCAAATCGAGTGTTAGATTAACTAATCAAACAAGATAAGCCCAGCCCATTACAGAAATCATAATGGCAGGGATGATCTCATCCTATTAACTAGACATATGAACACGCATACATGGATTTTAAACTCAACGTTTAAGCATACGGCGCATAAATTTAACTGCTACACATTTAATTATTCAATTAATTTTAATGAAAAGTGATTGTGTAGCATTTTACACGTACCAGTCCGAGGAAAACACCGCTTTCTTCACTCTTTTCCACTGTACAGTACTATCGAACACACAGTACAATCGATTTCCGCCAATAATTGATATATATCGTTGAAGATTCTGTCGACTAGTGTCATTAAATTCGATAACATTTCAAGGATCTTCTCATAGAGATATACCATTAAATTCAACTAATCGTGAAAGTTCTTCTGCATAATCTTGAAAGCATTTTTTACAACGTTATTGAAAACTGAAACATTATTTAATGCTTGGTACTGACAGTTACACCACTACTTAATTTGAGCTATGCCCTAATTAGAAGAATTATGTGAACAATATTAGTAGCGTATCATATCTTTCTAATCGCTCATGTTTGTAAATTTATCATGTAACAACACTTTCCACACTAGGCTACACGTACGAATGGTACGGTATCAATGAATAGAGCAGTTGGGCATCAGTAGTTGTGGTTGTAACACGACAGACTCAGTACGTAAACCAATACGTCCGCTCACCTGGATAACAACATGGGGTGCGACAGAAGATTCGTAAATGTGATCTTGTTGGGGTTTGCGTTCATGTTTGTTTTCACAGCATTCCAGACTATGGGGAATATAGAGGTAAGTACGGTATTCTGCATCTGTCCAATTTTATCTTCACATAAATGTGAAAGGATGTTAAATAAATTGTCAATAAAATGTCTATTTTTATAGTCTGGTATCCCCTTATCATATAAACTAATTATCTGTTTAAAACTTGCTTTAATGTTATTTCTCTCGATCTACACAACTAGCCTACCTACACTTTATAAATGCAAAAGGATAATAATATTTTAGTGCTGTGTATTGTACTACCACCACCTATACTTTTTAATCATTTTTTGAACATCATTATTTGATAGTCCGTCTGTGTAATTTTTCTTCTTATAAAGTAATGCGCATCAGCATTGAAGAAATAAAAACCAACTAATTTTTTGTTCCGTAGGCCTATACTGTACGACTGATATGAACGCAGGTAGTTAATTTTATTTCATCCGCCGTAGATTGAGTCCTGATTTCTGATTTCGAAACAATATGGATGAAAATGCAGTAAATAATGTGTGTTTTTTTTAAATCTGCTTTACGTCGCACCGACACAGATAGTTCTTACGGCGACGATGAGATAAGGCTAGGAGTGGGAAGGAAGCGGCCATGGCCTTAATTAAGGTACAGCCCCAGCATTTGCTGGTGTGAAAATTGGGAACCACGGAAAACCATCTTCAGGGCTGCCGACAGTAGGGTTCGAACCCACTATATCCCGTGTGCAAGCTCACAGCTACGCGCCTCTAAGCACACGGCCAAATCGCTCGATAACAATAATGTCTATGAAACCTTTAAAATCTACACGATTTCCCAAACAGATAGCCTACCATACTGTAGAGGCAATATTAAAGTGCACCTTGTTCGTTTAACCACTCTACCCCATCCAGTGCCGCGGTTACGGATAGTGGAAGTGGAAGCCTTTACCTGTACGGAGATGACTTTGCTTTGCTTTTTTTGTACGTTTCATTACAATGTTTTTTTTTTTTTTCCTCTTTGTGTTCTAATTTATCTGTGGCATTTTGTTATGATCGTCCTAAATAACTTTTTTTCATTCATCTTGAGTTTAGAACCTGCATAATTTTGTTAAAATGATAAATTGTTAATTTCATGACATGTCAAGTGGGGAAATAAATGACATGAACCATTGTTATATTTTGTACATTACGTCCATTGATATAATATATCAAACGTTCAATGTACAACACTTCAGTGTAATGTATGGATAAATAAATAAAGTAAAATAATTACCGGTCATACAGGGTACGGGGATGGGATTGCAATTGGGTTATCAAGAGGACAAGAGGAAGAGGATTCCGCCTACTGATGTTTGGGGGTATAGTAACACACACGCACACACACATTCTGCCTCTCGTAATGAGTCACATTTCTCGTTGATACAGATCACATGCCAGAATATTATAGAAAAGGAAATAAATAGCTGTTTCTGTATGAAGTATTTAATCAAAACTCTATCCAATTATGCTCCAGTCTGAAATATTATCTTTGATCATAACATTAAAATAATGAAAATTGACTTTCGGAGTTAACTAGACGAAGTTAAAATCCCCGTCCTGGTCGGGAACCGAAAGCTACTACGTCGACCATTCAGCCAGTGAGCTGGACAAGAGGAAATTATGTGAGAGAGACATTATAGCGTCTAATTTCAGCCAATCCCTCCCAGACAGCGAAGATAACATCTCGAAAGATCACCTTGGATTTTTGGGATGAGGTCGGACCTGTTACGATACGTCGGCGTATTTCCATTACACTGTAGTTTAGACCAGGGTCGGAAGTAGACCAGTTGATAAAAACGGTTTCAGTAATGGAGACTATTTCTTGTAGAAAGGTATTATTCCTTCAGAATGCTGTTTTCGCGTCGTCGGAACCAGGGCCGAACCCAGGATTTCTTTTCAGATGGGGAGCGTGAGAATTGTAAATTTTTCGTGGGGAGGTCCTCTAAAAACAAAAGCTAGCGAAAAAAAACTCTGTTTTTAGTTGTCAAATAGATTTTCTAAAAAAAAAAATGTATGTGTATGTTGAGCGTACAGCTCAATGGATTAAGTGAAAGTAATTTCATAGCGGTCTTATGTGCGGTGTGAGATAAAGTTGTCATTTGTTTAGAAATGGAGGAATCATTTTTCTCTATAATTGTGTAAAATGTGTACAAGTTTGATATCTTTAACCTTTAGTGGCTCGGTAACGTGAAAATATTTCTATCTGTTCATCAAAAATTGATTATTTAAACTAGAAAGTGTGCCATCGAGCGTCACATTTTAAATGTAATCATTTACCCTTGTTTATGTATTAAATGTGAATGTAATTTATTTACAACTTACATATACAAAGTTATGAATTAAAATCACGGCATAAAAATGTATTTATGTATAACTTTGATAATATTTTGAAGTTTGCTAAGTTATTATAGCCAAAATATATTTCATTTAGTAGGCGTACTATTAAAGTATATATCTGGCATGTTGGTGAAGTAGGGGCCTACTGAAAAACAAAACGCGTAGATGAGGCTCCTTTATTTGTTATGTTTTGCTGTAAGTACCAAATGTTGCTTTTCGGCATAATGTTGTAAGACATTATTTCTTCGTATCATTTTTGAGATGCTAATGGGGGGAAGTAATTAGCGCAGTGGCTTAGCAGCTGACTTTCCACCCAGACGACCGAGGATCGAAGGGTGGATCCTGGGTTGGAATTTCCACTTGAAAAAAATCACGTGGCGTCAGGAAAGATATCCGACTTTAAACCTCAGGCCAAAACCAAAGTGAGCCTGAGTGGCTCAAGCGAGTCCAGAAATTAAAAATTAGGGTTGTAGGGATAAGCTGAAGAAAGTCTGACTTGTGAAATTTTAATATCAATATAGTCACTAATGGCTACCTTTTTTAAATGGGAGAGAATTTCACATTTTGCTCTATAGAAAAAAATATATAAAAAGGGTTATTGTTTCATAAATCATGAAGGTCTGGAAGACTTCCCTTCGGGTTGCTAGGAGAGAAGCAGTGGTATTATGTCGTCTTCGTATCGGCCATAGTACAGCAACACGCTCCTCCTTACTAAAGGAACTACTCCTACTCATCCTACTACTACTCAAATGTTTTCATTCCTCCCCTGAAAGCGGAGGCGGACCTCTTTAGACGGTGACGCCGTCTCTCAGGCCGAGAGGTTTGTCACAGTGAAGGAGGTGCGCGGAGAAGGTGAGGGGGTTGGCGGCCGTGGCCTATACTAGGAACTGTCCCGGCATTCGCCTTAGTGCAGGAGAATGGCAAACCACGGAAAACCAATCTCAGGACAGCCGACGGTTGGGGCCAGCCGTAAGGTCCAGCCCTGTCCCGTCTCCCGAATGCAGAGGCGTAGAGATACGGTAGAGCCGTGGCCACCTCTCCTCTGCTCAGTTGGCCGGTCGGAGTGCAGAGCAGTTGAACCACGGACCGGCCGTGGCCAATTGTGGGCCGAGACCCACTTTTTTTTCAGGGGGCCCCCGAAGCCCGCTCCTCCCGCGTGGCATCCACTGAATCTACTTTATCTCCGACATGCTATTATTTCTACGAAGAAGGAGATAGCAGGGAAGAGTGAGAAGTGATACAAGGAGTATCTGCCTGTTTCCATGTCAAACATGCTACCAAGGCCAGAGTTTTTGTTAGGTATGTGGTGTTAAGGCGTGGTATTAAGGGTCAGAAGAAAACTACATAGGCGGAAAGAGAAAGAGCCTACATGTAAAACCTGACAAATTATGATAGCTCATGCAAGGATGTGGTTTCTGGATAGGTCCAGGTGTTTGTGTTAGTAGAGAAAAGGTATCATGCACCAGCCATGATCCATATTCTCGCCATTCCTGTTGTCAAGGGATCAGTCCTTCTGGGCACTGCCGTGACTAGCGCGGGCCTTGCCGGTTGCGGAGCCATGCGTCAAGTACCACTGTGACTTCCCCTCTCGGAGAACATCATCAAATGAGAAATGCAACCATTCAAGCTAAGGGCGCCAATCTTTAAGTTGAAGACTTAAAGATAAAAATTTATAATCAAGCTTGGACGGACTCTTATCACAGGGGTGGGGTGATAGTGCACTAATCATTAAGCAGGAGAAATCAAAATCAAAAGGCTAATTAAGGCAGATTAATTAAAGTGAACTAGAAAAATACTATTTATTATATTTAAGAGAAATGACGACGGTTTAACGGGAACTGAATGTAAAATAAAAAATGAATTTAATAAAGAATTGAATGACTCTACTTCGCGAAAACTTGCAATATCTTTAACTCGCTTGCTCACCATTTAGTCTTGTTCTGCTGGTCCTTGGGAAGCTTCCATCCTTGTAGCGGGAACATCATCGGTCGTCTTTGAGATCTCTTCATCTGCAGCTAAATACCATTCCTGCCTTGCAAATTGCACCCACCACTAATTGGAAGATGACTTCAAAACTAGCACTCCCTATTATGCTTCATCCCGTATATTGGAGATAAGCCCTAAGTCACAGTTAGCAGAACCACCTTGGGTTATTTGGAGAGGATACTCAATTAAGAATCCTTCCAATTTTACTGAAAATGTTCTCTGAAATTCCATTTCTATCTAGATTAATACTACCTATTGACTTAGACTGGTTCAAACCGGTCTTGTAGCCGAGCTGTACGTACTTCCTGATGAGAGTGGCTATACACCCCTCATTCGGAATTTCTAAGTACCACGTCGTGGTAAATTAATGTAGAATACTACTGCAGAATCAAACGAAGAAGATTAAGTAGCAGGTCACGTCGAAGATCCAAGATGCAAGATGAGATGAGATCAAGTTGAAGAGATGAAGCCACGAGCTCCAACACGCCCTTTTATAACCTTCTCTGGCGCTAATTACAGGTCGCTCCACGTGGTCCAATCAGATGACATGTCTCTCCCCACTCCAGATATTAGAGTTGACGGGTCTTAACTCTGATATTAACTGTTCTTCTATTGGTCCATTCACTCATTATCCATGGCAACATGACGCTCCTTTGAAAATATAGGCGTTGTCCAGTTTGAATAATTCTGGTCGAAATACGGTAGCTTACGTTGGGACGCGTGAACACGTGCTCGCTTTCCCAGAACTTGATGTCTAAATTTGTCCTTCCTCCTTCCTCGGTGATGTTGCAAGATAGAGGAAATCTACTGCAAGTTAATTTTAAACCAATGTCGCAAGAATCTAAGTGAATATTAGAATATTCAGCCCTCGTTTACAAGTCGTAGTTACAAAGTAATGAAATGATAGTGAGCAAATGATTAAACATGAATTATAATACAATTACATACCAAAATAAATATCATGACGTTAAATTCCTGAATTAATTACATATAATAAAATTAACATAATTACACTGTAACGTCTGGAACGTTACACCACTAGGGCCCGCCGCACAGCGCTACCTCCTTGGGGTCCCTCGTATCCGGTCTCCAATCCCGGAGAATGAGGCCAAGCCCGCCGGGTGACCCCCCGCACAGTTGGCCTTCACCGGCGCCTCCTTCAGTGCCGCGCAGACCGTGTAGTGGTGATCACCCCCACAACGGTTGCACCTCACTATGAGCCCACACCTTTGCTGCCGGTGGCCCCACCTCAAACAGCGGAAACACTGCAAGAGTTGCTGAGGGGGACGTTTCGATCTCACCTGATTCCCGCTACCCGTTGAGGTTCTCTCCTGACTGGCTGCTGGGAGCAGTCCTGGGTTGCGCCTGGTCGGCCGGCGTCGTCTTCTTCTTTCTTGTCCGGGGGCGGCGGTCTCTGCTCAGCGGGGGAAGAGGCCTCGTCCTGGTGGCCCTCCTCCTGGCCTGGTGACCCTTGGGTAGCGGGTGGTCCCGCTGCAGCGTCGGCTTCTCCCTCCTCTTGGTTGGCAGCGTCGGTCGTTGCTGGCATCTTGTTGCATTCCATGTCCTGGGGGCGCACATCGATGTCTGCATCGTGAACAAGGCGCTAGCAGGCCGAGCCTACGTGGCAGTCTCTGAACGCCCGAGGGCGTCCGTCTCCGTGCAACCTTCTGCCGTCCGGGTCGTCTTCGTGGTGTGCGCCCAGGTGGTGAGCCTTCCCTCGGTGGCTCGGGCAGGTGGTGGACGTTCCTGGTTGGGGGCCTATTGGTCTGAGTGTACTTCGTGAAGTACAGCAAATCAACTTGGATCGCACCGTCGCGGCGCTCGGGAGTGCCGCCGTCGTCCTCGGCTCTGCGGGAGCCAAGAAGCGTGGGTCCGTTCCCACCTGCTCATTCCTCTGCCTCCTGGCAGTCTGCGTCTCGACGGTAGACACCCCCTATGACGTCTGGGTGGTTGTCTCATGGCTGCTCTCTGAGTTCTGGTAGCCGGACAACCTGGAAATGTTGGGACACCAGGCTCTCGTAGGCGCGGAGACGGCTTAGGACCTTAGGGCGGATGATAACAGTCCAGCCAGGGATCACCTCGTGGACGAGCTGGGTGATCGTCTCCCCTCCGATGTGCTTCGCAATCGCTGTAAGGAGATCGATTATGACAATCGCCTTCTTGTGGGTGTACTTCCCCCACCGGTTGTGCACCATCAACGCCGGGAGTCTAAGTTCGGAGGGAGCTCCGAGACCAGCCTCACTTGGAGATCCTCTGTCGCCGCCCTGAAGTCGTAGTCGTCCGGTCTCGCTGGGATGGATAGCTGCTCCATCCTTATCCTCCTTAAATAAAACCTCTAAAAGAGCTAGCTAGCACTGAGAAGTGCTTCCTGATAATGCTCGTACTGCATACTTAAAAGTACAAACAGTAGACAATGCTCTTTCAAGTACAGTTGCCTGGCTGGTAGAAAGTACAGATCCCCCCCCCCCCCCCGCTCCCCGTTCTGTACTTGTGGCGGTCATCTTACTGTGGTACACATGGAATGCGTGGCCCTGGACGATCTGCGTCGTAGTCTAAAACTTCCGAGTACCATCACCCCTCGTCGTATGAGATGACGAGCAGTCAACAGACCTTACTGCTGAAGTTAGCCTGTCAGATCGCTTCGCGGAAGATTTCAGATGAGCTTTGCGAGGCGGTGTTGCTAAATCTGCACATGGCTTATGACTGGCTTGAGAACGTCATTAGAAGAAATAAACTTCTCTAGTGGAGGGACTTGAGCAAGGACCTCCCTACTGATAGGCTCGGCCCACAACATGCTTCGGTGGCATTTGCTGAAACCCACGGCGCGTTAGTGTTTGATGTCTTACTTCGGCATGGCTCTCAAGCCCGACCAAGCCACGTGCAGATTTAGTAAAGCCTAGTTGAATTCGCGCGTGAATGGATCTGACCAGCTGATAAAATGACAACGGCACGAGATATCGACGTAATTTTTTCAAATTACCTATCAGTATGACCAACGCTCTAACGCTCATATAGTCGGTTCACGTTGTTTCCGACCACTTGTTATTATTGTAGTTTATATATTTTTATGATAAGTTTTCATGAAACTTGTGGGCGTGTTGTAATGTAAGAGTAAATAACTCGTGAAATCACAATCAAACTATAACTATTAATATTAGGGTCTAACAAGTTTTTTTTTTTTTTTTTTTTCTGCTAGTTGCTTTACGTTGCACCGACACAGATAGGTCTTATGGCGACGATGGGAAAGGGAAGGCCTAGGAATGCGAAGGAAGCGGCCGTGGCCTTAATTAAGGTACAGCCCCAGCATTTGCCTGGTGTGAAAATGGGAAACCACGGAAAACCATCTTCAGGGCTGCCGACAGTGACCCACTATTTCCCGGATGCGAGCTCTCAACTGCGCGCTCCTAACAACACGGCCAACTCGCCCGGTTCTAACAAGTCGAAACGGTACGATGGTGAGATTTGCGAAGACCGAATACGATTTTAAATAACTTTGCTTCATTTCAGCGTTTATATACTGCAAAGGTGGGGAAATAAAGAACTAAAATGATTCTGACAGAGAAAAAGTACTCCACATCTGTTGGTTTCTTTCCTTCAAATGTCTGTGCCTCTGAATCTCTACTACGTCTATTGGGTTTTCATAGGGCTATAGGTTATCTTCGCGGGTCTTTATTTTCGTGCTTTTGAGCCCGAGGTTTGAACCGTTTTTTTTTTGTTTTTTTTTTAAATTGGCAGGCTCAGGTAAGGATTTTACAAATGCAGTTACTCGAAGGGTAATTCCCTCCTCAGCCATCCTCGAAGTGGTTTTCCGTAGTTTCCCACTTCTTCTCCAGGCAAATGCCGGGATGGTACTTACTTAAAGCCACGGCCGCTTTCTTCCCTCTTCCTGGTCTGTCCCCCCTCCCCCCTCCACCACAAGGCCCCTGTTCAGCTTAGCAGGTGAGGCGGCCTGGGTGAGGTACTGGTCCTCCTTTCCAGTTGTATCTCCCCCGACCCAAAGTTTCACGCTCCAGGACACTGCCCTTGAGGCGGTAGAGGTGGGATCCCTCACTGAGTCCGAGGGGAAAACCAACCCTGGACGGTAAACAGGTTAAGGGCCGTTTTCCCCAAATGAGTTTAAATTAAGTTTATTTTAATCTGGTTTAAGCCTGAGTTTAAACTAACATTCATTTTCCCCATATTGGTTTAAACTTTGTATCAAGTTTAAACTTAGTTCAAAGTTAAAACTTCTATATTGTTGGTTTAAACTGCTGTTTATATTCAACCTTCTTGACATTTTATTAACGTATCTGTGATTTTCCTAGTAGAAGGGTTAGTTTTGACTACCAGTACTGCAGCACTTTAATAGAAAACGTACTAAAATTATAACCTAGTATTAGCATTAGAAAAATGGGAGAATTTATTGAAGTCTTTGGTTAAATAGGAAATAATTTTGATGTGCAAGTGAGGTTAAGAAGCCGCATTCCAACAAAAGTTTACAATCTTGGAAAATCGGATGTAACGGAGTTTTTTTTTTGAAGGATTTATAATTCATAAGCGAACAGCAAGGATTGTCTAGTATCGAAGAAGGATTCATTTAAAACGTCAACTGCACGAAGTAATGCTATTTCGCTAGAAGCAATGATTCTGGTTGTTTTAAGATATGATGCAGCAGGCATTTTTCTTGTTAACAACGGGGACCACAGACCTTAAATTGCAGTCTCCTTATAATTTTATATACCTACTGTAAAGTACTGTTGGTGGTATGAATACTGTAATGTGAAACATAAAAATATTCCTACATAAGTCGTGTAATACGCCCGCTCTCCATACGGTGTCTGGTGGCTGTCGTCGCTGAAGCGTTAGGCCAATATCGTCCGAATTTGCGACTAGACGGTTCGAATCCAGTTCATCGGAAATATTTTTACCATCAGAATGTTGATCGGCAGGGTAGGAGAGGCTGTGGTATACAATTTCTAATCGTTAGATTATATATATGTACAGGATCAGAAAAACAAAGTGTTTCATGCTTGCTAGTAAACTTGTAATAGAATAAATTATAGTTAAGAATGTTTCATCGTAACTATTGCCAGCATACCACAGTAGAAATATTAATGCAATAGGGAGAAGAGTATTATGCATACAGTACGACATACCCCGAACTTGGTTATGTTATAAACGAATATAGAATCAAGTAATACATCTCCAAATAATACATCCTCGGTGGTCTGTCTGCTGGATCCAAGGTTTGTGAGATTGATCCCGGCCGAGGGCGATGGATTTTAATAGGAGATAGATCCCGAGCATGCTTGGAAGTTGTTTACTTGAAATTCACATAAATGTTGATTTTCTGAGGAAAGGAATACCGTAGGTCTATTGCTGAAAGACCAGGATTTTAATATTTCAACGTTCCCGTGTGTTCCGTAAGACAATACAGACATCAAAAGACACGTATTAGGCCCACGGTACTTGTTTATGGTAAAGCATGACAGAGAAAAATAAGAAATAAAAGAAATTGTAGACAGCAATAGGTAAAATTATATGACACAACACTTCGCACAAATGTAAACAATTTATTTATCAGTAAAGCTAATATCCCGCCGAATTTGTTCTTTATTCACTACGTACGATAGCATTAATTTGCGGGCCGATAACCTTCGATGTTAAGCCCCTTAAAACAACAAGCATCATCATCATCATCATCATTAATTTTCCACAAACAGCTGATATTATTACAAAAATGTCGGTCATTGAATTACTTGGCTCTGATTGGCCAATTCCAATCGACCATGCCTTCGACTATTCCTTCAGTGCAGCCAACGTTAGCGTCAACGACAGCTCGCCCGTTTATGTAGAC
Organism: Anabrus simplex; assembly: GCF_040414725.1. Classification (NCBI taxonomy): domain Eukaryota; kingdom Metazoa; phylum Arthropoda; class Insecta; order Orthoptera; family Tettigoniidae; genus Anabrus; species Anabrus simplex. Next base: position 182,244,323 of record NC_090265.1, read on the forward strand.
GGCTCTGGTTTAAACTAAACGAGTGTCAGAAATTGGTGGAGAACATGGACGCAAGGTATTAAAGTTAAACGGGTTTAATTTATACCAGGTTTAACTCGATTTGGAGAAAATGGCCCTAAGAAAGATAGAATTACTGGAAGCAAAATTCGAAATGATAAAAAATTTGTCACCGTGAATTATTTGTCCGACTCGTTGGCTGAATGGTCAGCGTACTGGCCTTCGGTTCAGAGGGTCCCGGGTTCGATCCCCGGCCGGGTCGGGGATTTTAACCTTAATTGGTTAATTCCAATGGCCCGGGGGCTGGGTGTTTGTGATGTCCCCAACATCCCTGCAACTCACACACCACATATAGCACTACCCTCCACCACAACAACACGCAGTTACCTATACATGGCATATGCCCACCCTGTGGTGTACAATTTCTAATCGTTAGATTATTTTATTACCGTGAATTATTTTTAAATAATTTTAATCTTCAAACATGAATGTACGACAACTATTCGAGATTAAATCTAGTAAGACACTGAAAAATTCGAAACTAAAGGCTGAATATTTTGTTTACAAAATCGAATCTGTTAATTCGTTAACCTACTATAGGCTGTGGAAAATGCTGTTAATAATTTTTAATTTCAGACTCTTAAGTATATCTGAAACACGATCGAGAACTGATGACACATGTGTAAAAAAACTAGACAAGGAGTGATTTTAGGGAAGGCATTCTTTCTGATTATATTAGACATGTTTGTGAAATTAATAACTGGTTCGATAGAAGGCAATTCGGTTTTAGGAAAGGTTATTCACTGAAGCTCAACTTGTAGGATTCCAGCAAGATATAGCAGATATCTTGGATTCTGGAGGTCAAATGGACTGTATCGCGATTGACCTGTCTAAAGCATTTGATAGGGTGGATCATGGGAGACTACTGGCAAAAATGAGTGCAATTGGACTAGACAAAAGAGTAACTGAATGGGTTGCTATATTTCTAGAAAATAGATCTCAGAGAATTAGAGTAGGTGAAGCTTTATCTGACCTTGTAATAATTAAGAGGGGAATTCCTCAAGGCAGTGTTATCGGACCTTTATGTTTTCTTATATATATAAATGATATGAGTAAAGGAGTGGAATCGGAGGTAAGGCTTTTTGCGGATGATGTTATTCTCTATAGAGTGATAAATAAGTTACAAGATTGTGAGTAACTGCAACGTGACCTCGAAAATGTTGTGAGATGGACAGCGGGCAATGGTATGTTGATAAACGGGGTTAAGTCAGGTTGTGAGTTTCACAAATAGGAAAAGTCCTCTCAGTTTTAATTACTGCGTTGATGGGGTGAAAGTTCCTTTTGGGGATCATTGTTAGTATCTAGGTGTTAATATAAGGAAAGATCTTCATTGGGGTAATCACATAAATGAGATTGTAAATAAAGGGTACAGATCTCTGCACATGGTTATGAGGGTGTTTAGGGGTTGTAGTAAGGATGTAAAGGAGAGGGCATATAAGTCTCTGGTAAGACCCCAACTAGAGTATGTTTCCAGTGTATAGGACCCTCACCAGGATTACCTGATTCAAGAACTTGAAAAAATCCAAAGAAAAGCAGCTCGATTTGTTCTGGGTGATTTCCGACAAAAGAGTAGCGTTACAAAAATGTTGCAATGTTTGGGTTGGGAAGAATTGAGAGAAAGAAGAAGAGCTGCTCGACTCAGTGGTATGTTCCGAGCTGTCAGCGGAGAGATGACGTGGAATGACATTAGTAGACGAATAAGTTTGAATGGCGTTTATAAAAGTAGGAAAGATCACAATATGAAGATAAAGTTGGAATTCAAGAGGACAAACTGGGGCAAATATTCATTTATAGGAAGGGGAGTTAGGGACTGGAATAACTTACCAAGGGAGATGTTCAATAAATTTCCAATTTCTTTGAAATCATTTAGGAAAAGGCTAGGAAAGCAACAGATAGGGAATCTGCCACCTGGGCGACTGCCCGAAATGCAGATCAGTATTGATTGGTTTTGTATTGTAGTGAGTAAAATGGTGAGGGATGGGTATATGGTGAAGACGCGAGAGTAATGCCCAGCTGGATAGGTGAATAAGTCTGAACACTGATGTGAAGAACTACCAGGACGTAAATCACAGACCAACACTCATCCGATCCGAACACGTGCGCCGCCCGAAGTGGAATTGAAGGGTGGGACCTCCGAACTATACGGTCCTATATCCCTTACCTAGGGGTGGTTTTTTGCTTGGTGCATCGTAATTGTCTTCGACATGTTGGTTGCTGCAATAATTCCGGTATTTCGGAAAATAGGAAGGATTGTGGCGGTTGAGATAATGAGATATGGTGGTGGCGAGTTTGAAATAAAGAAATAAAGAGACTCAAAGGCCATCAAAACAATATACCTCTAATTCCCTCCCGAAAACAATTGCGCAGGGAAGCGGAGGGAGGCTTATAGCCATTCGAATATATGTTTCAACACTTGCAATGTCTGGCTGTATGTCTAAATGGTTTTAGCATGCTGGCCTTTGGTCCAAGGGGCCCCGGGTTCAATTCACGGTCGGGTCGGCAATTTTAACTTTCATTAATTAATCCGTATGGCTCGGGGGTTGGGTGTTTGTGCCGTCTTCAGCATTAGGCCTAGATTTCATCAAAGGTAGGGCCCTATCCGTCACAGACGCGCAAGTCGCCTATACGGCGTCATCTCGAAAGACCTGCACCAGGCCTCTCCGGAGGCCACACGGCATTTGTAATGTTAGGCAATTTTCCGTATTTATGCGACGCTAACAAAGAGGCCAAGAAAAACATCTTAGAGATGATTAACTTGATCTGGAGTGTAAATAATTGAATAATGGTGCAAATTTTATTAAAAACATTAACAACAAACGATCAGTATATCTTACCAGAATTTAAACATTTCAGTTTGTCAGTAAACATTCAAAAACGGCCCAATTTTAGGGTCAACAATACATATTTTGGTGCATTGACGCCAACCCTTTGTGGGGTGTTAGTTGTGTGTAGATGAAGAGATGTGAATTAAGACGAACGCAAATTAGAGAAATTAACCATACGCAGTTAAAATCTTCGGCCCTGTCGGGAATCGAACCCGGAGCCCTCTGTACCGAAGGCCACTACCCCAATCATTCAACCAAAGAGCCGGACTGGACCTTGTATAATTTTACCTATTTTTACACACCATTTTGTAATTTAACTGTCGGTTGGGCGCAGTGCTACAAGTCACATCAACGGGCACAATGAATGCAGATGGTACTTTCTACAAGTAAGCTATTTTAGATACGGAACCTCTTTTTGAAATTGTTCTTTTATTAAAATATAACATTTTGAAATGTTTTAAAAGACTGAATGTATAAATTATTGGAAACAACGATTATTTATTCACAAATTCTTTATTCTGATATGTTTGTTCATTTTGATTAGGGCCTTCCCAACACCAAATATAATATTGTTTGTAACAAAATTTGCACGCACCAAAAACTGTAAGCTAACAGATACGAATTCAAACTACCAAGGAAAGAAATAGCTAGTAGCACCGCTATCTAGGAAAATCAGTTGTGCCCTACCGAAAGTGCTGTGGTGGTGATTATTGTTTCAAGAGGAAGTACAACTGGGCAACCATCCTCTATTAACACTAATCAGAGGGAAAATGGGAAGAAGTCCAACACTTATAAGAATGAAGGTATCGACGAAAGAAAGGCAAGGGCCACGAATGAAAATGAGACTCCCTAGGCCTCGAAAACCTAATACAGTCCGGTCGGGGTCGGAAAAAAAAAAAAACAAGTTAACCAAGGGAGGTCGGATAGGACGTGTGAAGACGAAGAGCCTGACACAAGTAAGTGGAAGCAATGTCAGACTCAGCTAGAGGAACCATGGTCGCCTCCCCACGCTCATGGTCCCCCTTTCAGTCGCCTCTTACGACAGGCAGGTGATACCGAGGATGTTATTCTACTGCCCCCACTCACAGGTAAACCGACCGACTGGAGACCATTCTTACTGGAAAAGGGTTGCTCTTTGCGCACTTATAGGACTACTGTATCATACAGTATAATTCAAAAGTATGATCATATTGATACTTCTCTAATTCATCGTGTATCCTATGAAGCATGGGAAAACATGCTGCATTCGCATCTCGCACGGCACAAATGGTGTATTTGCAGTTCCCAGACTCTAATCGTTCATTGTAGAGATTATGTGAATGACCAAATCAGAAGTCTTATCACAAACACGAAAGTATGAAACCGAATCCATTTATGTGTCCATTTACTGTTAACATTATATATCTTAATATGCAGCTTTGCAGTGGATGTACTGTGCAAGAGAGCATCAGTATACTCGGCCAATTTGGCGGTGATTTGTTTGAAGGAAAGCAGCCTGATATTAACCCCCTTGTAACAATAACACAAACAAGAAGAGAGACTTTTCGAGGGTATAAGCTTAAGTAACGGATACTCGTTGGCTGAATGGTCAGCGTACTGGCCTTCGCTACAGAGGGTCCCGGGTTCGATGCCCGGCCGGGTCGGGGATTTTAATCGCTTCTGCCTCGGGGACTGGATGTATGTGTCCTTTCAACGCTCTACTCGTCCTATTCAGACAAGATACCACACTACCAACCACCACAGAAACACGCAATAGTGATTACATCCCTCCATATAGGGTTGGCGTTAGGAAGGGCATTCGGCCGTAAGAAAGGGCCAAATCCTCATGTGCGACGCAGTTCGCACCCGCGAACCCACAGGTGTGGAGAAAAGTGGTAGCAAAAAGAAAAGAGAAAGCTAAAGTAACGGATAGTAACACAGGAAAGATGAAAGAGAGGTTCCTCACACAAGAAGTGTACAGTATCTTGGAGGTCTGTCTTTGCTGGCGAGACTTAGTGCTGACAGTACACGATGTCTTCTGGTATAAGCTAAAACAAATTTGTTACTTTCATTGACTTGTCCCAGTCTCATCCTAGGCTTTTGACTTGTCCCAGTCTCATCATAGGCTTTAACAGTATGAAAGTAACTGAGGTACGAGCGATGCTACTGATACCATTCCTTATGGAGCCATTCCCTGTTATGAATTTTAAACAAACTATTATACTCCTATAGAGCATCCAGCGTTAAGAAAAGACTACAGGCCTTGTGGGCTTTTACTTCTATTGGTGTTACCCACTTTAGTTCTACATGTATATAAAAATTGTAATGAATTCCTAACAAAATGTATATTTTTTCTTATGAAACAAGCATTGGTTGTGCCATACAATACTGAAGAAGATGTGTAAACATTTTGATATCTTTGAGTTTATCCTTCTAAATATCGTATATGCGGTTCAGTACACGGAACAGCCGGCCATGCTTGTCGCATTGCGCGCCACATTTCAGCGTGTAGTGCGGAAGTGTGTACAGTAGTCAACACGTGTAATAACTCAGCTTAACCACTGCGAATCATCATTGGTGAGGTCAGTGCGGCATGTTTCCCTTTTTGTGTGTGTCACTCATTACAGTGATTGCTTATGTAAGGGAGATATTCGGCAGAGTGAAGTGATCGTCTTCCTCGGGCGCATAGTGTTTTGTTATAAATACAGTATATTGTGTTTCATTTTCCGTGTATTGCATTGCTTTTGGTTGTGTGTATCGTGTATTGTTTTTGTCTGTTTAGTATTTTATATAATCGATCAGCGAGTAATACATTTAAATTATAGCTGAACGTGTGAAAAGGAGAAGTAGTGAATTTGTCAGGAGAAAGGTACGGCAAATGGTGCTTAATTCATTTTCATATTTGAAAACAAAGCATCCAGGACGAAGTGTAAACTGGGTAGTAGATAAAGCTTTGAAGTTTTTAGGAATTTCGAGGTCTTCCGTCTTCAAAATAAGGAAGGAAGCCAGCGAAGGGCCACTCCAGAGTCCCAGCAAGAAGCGGGAAAGGAAAAAGTCAATTCGCAGTAATTCCAGACTCATTAAATACGATGATTTTGTCAGAAGTGGAATACAGCGCACTGTTCATGAATTCTGTTTTTGAGATGAACCGCCAACTCTGAACACAATCATCACTTCCGTAAACAGCAACCCCGAACTACCTGATTTTAAGAAATCATACGAATAGGTCATTCAGCATTCTGTACTTTATGTTGCGGAAGAATATTTAAGTTATAGTATTTTGTGATAAACATGAAGCCCTTGCATCTGTTGTCACTTATGAGTAAATTTATCTGAAATGACCTGAAGGATACATCACCGAGATAGAGATATCTCGCCGTCAGCTTCCTGTGTTGTAACCACACAGTATTTGCCTTAATAATAAAATGTTTCTGGGGGCTCCCGTAAAGCAACAACGATCATGAAACTTTCTCAGATATAAGAAACAATACAATCATTTCGGTTTCTGGACATGTTGTCCGCATCCCTGCATGTTCAAACTCTTACTCTATTTCGAATGTTACAGTCAGTGGGCTATTATCCTTAGAAACGTTATGGCAAAACGAAATTTTATGACTGTAATTTCATTAATGACTGGAGATAATCTGGCATTTATATTATTATTAGTCTTGCAACAGCTGTACCAAGCGATGTATAATTTTATGTCATCACTGTATTTCACAAGCAGTGTCCGAGCCGCGGTGAGTGAGCGAGTATGGCAACAGTGGAAGGCAGCAGGCCCATAAGGCCTGTAGTCTTTTCTTAACTCTGGATGCTCTTTTTATAGAAGGGGCTGCCTGGCCGAGGCGGTAAAGGCGTGCTCGGTTCGCCCGGAAGGACGTGGGTTCGAATCCCCGTCCGGAAGTCGTTAAATTTAAGAAACGAGATTTCCACTTCCGGAGGTGCACATGGCCCTGAGGTTCACTTAGCCTACACCAAAAATGAGTACCAGGTTAGTTCCTGGGGGCAAAGGCGGTCGGGCGTAGAGCTAACCACTCTTCCCCGTCAAGTGCCGAGGTTACGGATAGTGGAAGCCTTTACCTTCCACCCCTCCAAGGGCCTTCCTGGCCTGTACGGAGATGACTTAGCTTTGCTTTTATTATACTCCTAGAACGGTTTTATACGTTCTGTATATTATCTACGAAACATAAGCATACTTCCGGTAGGGAATCATAAGACCAGCTCCACTCAACTTACTCATTCCCAAAAACTTTCTTCAGCTTATCCCAGTTATTTCTGGAGTTGCTGGAGCCACCCAGGCTCATGGTTTGGTTTTCTGTTTTTTTTTTTTTTTTTTTTTTTTTTTTTTTTTTTTTTTACGGCGACGATGAGAAAGGAAAGGCCTAGGAGTTGTAAGGAAGCGGCCGTGGCCTTAATTAAGGTACAGTCCCAGCATTTGCCTGGTGTGAAAATGGGAAACCACGGAAAACCATCTTCATGGCTGCCGACATTGGGGCTCGAACCCACAATCTCCCGATTACTGGATACTGGCCGCACTTAAGCGACTGCAGCTATCGAGCTCGATCATTTGTGGTTTTAGCCGGGGGTTTAAGGCCGGATGCCCTTCCTGACGCCACATGATTTTTTTTTTTTAGATGAAAATCTCAACTTAGAATCGACCGGGATTCGAACCTCAGCAAACAAATTGTCATAACAGTTCTGTACAGACGAGGTCGTGGTGGATTGCTAGTTGTTGTTGTTTGAGTCATCAGTCCATAGACTGGTTTGATGCAGCCCTCCATGCCACCCTATCCTGTGCTAACCTTTTCATTTCTACGTAACTATTGCATCCTACATCTGCTCTAATCTGTTTGTCATATTCATACCTTGGTCTACCCCTACCGTTCTTGCCACCTACACTTCCTTCAAAAACCAACTGAACAAGTCCTGGGTGTCTTAAGATGTGTCCTATCATTCTATCTCTTCTCGTCAAATTTAGCCAAATCGATCTCCTCTCACCAATTCGATTCAGTATCTCTTCATTCGTGATTCGATCTATCCATCTCACCTTCAGCATTCTTCTATAACACCACATTTCAAAAGCTTCTATTCTCTTTCTTTCTGAGCTAGTTATCGTCCATGTTTCACTTCCATACAATGCCACGCTCCACACAAAAGTCTTCAAAAACATCTTTCTAATTCCGATATCAATGTTTGAAGTGAGCAAATTTCTTTTCTTAAGAAAGCTCTTCCTTGCTTGTGCTAGTCTGCATTTTATGTCCTCCTTACTTCTGCCATCGTTGGTTATTTTACTACCCAAGTAACAATATTCATCTACTTCCTTTAAGACTTCGTTTCCTAATCTAATATTTCCTATATCACCTGCCTTCGTTCGACTGCACTCCATTACTTTTGTTTTGGACTTATTTATTTTCATCTTGTACTCCTTACCTAAGACTTCATCCATACCATTCAGCAACTTCTCGAGATCTTCTGCAGGCTCAGATAAAATAACAATATCATCGGCAAATCTCAAGGTTTTGATTTCCTCTCCTTGGACTGTGATTCCATTTCCAAATTTCTCTTTGATTTCCTTTACTGCCTGTTCTATGTAAACATTGAAAAGGAGAGGGGACAAACTGCAGCCTTGCCTCACTCATTTCTGGATTGCTGCTTCTTTTTCAAAGCCCTCGATTCTTATCACTGCAGACTGATTTTTATACAGGTTGTAGATAATTCTTCGTTCTCGGTATCTGATCCCTATCATCTTCAGAATCATAAATAGCCTGGTCCAATCAACATTATCGAATGCCTTTTCTAGATCTACGAATGCCATGTACGTGGGCTTGTCCTTCTTGATTCGATCCTCTAAGATCAGACGTAAAGTCAGGATTGCTTCACGTGTTCCTACATTTCTTCTGAAGCCAAATTGATCTTCCCCCAACTCAGCTTCAACTTGTTTTTCCATTCTTCTGTAAATAATACGCGTTAAAATTTTGCAGGCATGAGATACTAAACTAATAGTGCGGTAGTTTTCACACCTGTCAGCACCGGCTCTCTTGGGAATAGGTATAACAACATTCTGCCGAAAATCGGATGGGACTTCTCCTGTCTCATACATCTTGCACACTAAATGAAATAACCTTACCATGCTGGTTTCTCCTAAGGCAGTCAGTAATTCGGAGGGAATATCATCAATTCCAGGTGCCTTGTTCCTATTTAGGTCACTCACAGCTCTGTCAAACTCTGACCTCAAAATTGGGTCTCCCATTTCATCAGCATCAACAGCCTCTTCATGTTCCAGAACGAAATTATCTACATCGTTACCTTGATACAACTGTTGGATATGCTCCTGCCATCTTTCTGCTTTGTCTTCTTTCCCTAGAAGTGGCTTTCCATCTGAGCTCTTAATATTCATGCACCTAGATTTCCTTTCTCCAAAGGTTTCCTTGATTTTCCTGTATGCAGCATCTACCTTTCCCAGGACCATACAGCCTTCGACATCCTTGCACTTCTCCTTCAGCCATTCTTCCTTAGCTACCTTGCACTTTCTATCCACTTGATTCTTTAATCGCCTGTATTCTATTCTGCCCTCTTCATTTCTAGCATTCTTGTATTTTCGTCGTTCATCAATCAGGTCTAGTATCTCCTGAGTTATCCACTGATTCTTAGTTGATCTTTTCTTCCTTCCTAACATTTCTTCAGCAGCCCTACTGACTTCATTTTTCATGACTCTCCACTCTTCCTCTACTGTGTTTCTTTCAGCCTTTTCATTTAGTCCTTGTGCAACATGTTCCTTGAAACGATCCATCACACTCTTTTCTTTCAACTTGTCTAGATCCCATCTTTTTGCATTCTTTCCTTTCTTCAATTTCTTCAACTTCAGATGGCATTTCATGACCAACAAGTCGTGGTCAGAGTCCACGCCTGCTCCTGGGAAAGTTTTGCAATCCAACACCTGGTTTCTGAATCTCTGCCTAATCATAATGAAGTCTATTTGATACCTTCCAGTGTCTCCAGGTCTCGTCCACGTATACAGCCGTCGTTTGTGGTGTTTGAACCAAGTATTGGCGAGGACTAAATTATGGTCAGTGCAGAATTCAACCAGCCGACTTCCTCTTTCGTTCCTTTGTCCCAATCCAAATTCTCCTACTGTGCTACCTTCTCTTCCTTGGCCTACCACTGCGTTCCAGTCTCCCATCACAATTAGATTCTCGTCACCTTTGACATATTGTATTAAATCTTCTATCTCCTCATATATTCTTTCAATTTCTTCATCATCCGCTGAACTAGTAGGCATATAGACCTGCAATATTGTGGTGGGCATTGGTTTGGTGTCTATCTTGGCGACAATAATTATTTCACTATGCTGGTCGTAGTAGCTTATCCGCTGCCCTATTTTGTTATTCATTATTAAACCAACTCCTGCATTACCCCTGTTTGATTTCGTGTTGATAATTCGGTAGTCGCCTGACCAAAAATCCTGTTCTTCCTGCCAACGTACTTCACTTATACCAACTACATCTAACTTTAGCCTATCCATCTCCCTTTTCAGATTCTCTAACCTACCACAACGATTCAAACTTCTAACATTCCACGCTCCGACTCGCAGAATGTCAGTATCCATCTTCCTGATGATCACCCCCTCTCGTGTAGTCCCCACCCGGAGATCCGAATGGGGGACTAGTTTACCTCCGGAATATTTTACCCGGGAGGAAGCCATCATCAGTACATCTTTCATACAGAGAGAGCTGCATGTCCTCGGGAGGTGGTTACGGCTGTAGTTTCCCGTTGCTTTCAGCCGTGTAGCAGTATCAACACAGCTAAGCCATGTTGAGTATTATTACAAGGCCGTATCAGTCAATCATCTAGACTGCCGCCCTTGCAACAACCGAAAGGCTGCTACCCCCCTTTCGATGAACCATTCGTTAGTCTGGTCTCTCAACAGATACCCATCCGATATGGTTGCACCTGCGGCTCGGCTATCTGCATCATTGGGACACGCAAGCCTCCCCACCGCGGCAAGGTCACATGGTTCGCAGAGGAGGGGATTGCTAGTATGTGATAAATTCCCAAATGAACAAATTTGAACATTGTAAAGTGTCATTTACTAATTAGACAGACATGCAACCTTAAACTGATGTTTGTTGTTTAAAGTTACCTAACTTCTAGGTCATTTTATCAGCTGGTCAGATCCCTTCACGGGCGAATTCAACTAGGCTTTACTAAATCTGCACGGGCTTGGTCGGGCTTGAGAGCCATGCCGAAGTATGACATCAAACACTAACGCGCCGTGGGTTTCAGCAAATGCCACCGAAGCATGTTGTGGGCCGAGCGTATCAGTAGGGAGGTCCTTGCTCAAGTCCCTCCACTAGAGAAGTTTATTTCTTCTAATGACATTCTCAAGCCAGTCATAAGCCATGTGCAGATTTAGCAACACTGCCTCGCAAAGCTCATCTGAAATCTTCCGCGAAGCGATCTGATAGGCAACTTCAGCAGCGATCGGCCGGTAGTGGATCAGTTTTTTTAATGAAAAAAAAGCATCGGTTGTTTAATATAAATGACAGGTAACTGTGTAATGTAAAACATTTAACTGTATGAGAGATGAAAATTTCCCTAGAGCTGAAGATGATTGCTTGTAATCGAATCATGTAAACTTGTAAACCTCTCTTTTTCTCTTAACGTAAGATGCATACTGCATGACTTCTAATATGACTTTTTATTCGAGGCCCCAACCTTAAATTAATAACGTCGATTGTTTACATAAGTTCTAAGAAATTGACATGAAACGAGTGAAAGATAATGAGATTTTAGAGCTACTAGATGTTATTGCTTATTGAATTGGCCCATAGTGTTTACTGGCTTCCTTTCGGCTAATACTGCGTCTAATAGCTGTCCCGTTATTTGCATGAGTGGAGCTGAATGTTTGCCGCTATCTGTTCAGAGTTCAGCTGTACTTTTGAGGCGATTTTCACACCAACGACCTTACTATAAATTTTAAGAGCCACCGGATTGTCAGAACCGAGTCCCACACAGGTTTCTATGTGTCGGAAACCAACGGCTTGGAGTTGTCACAAATTAAGCAACACGTCACAGAACTCAGCTGGGATCGAAACCACTACCCCGATAATTGAAGACTAACGACAAACCGATTGGACCATCGAGATCGGAAATGAAATAAATGACACTAACCTCCTGAGACCCGGGACTTGGATTTTAGCAAGATTTGACTTAAACTAGGTTCTGGGGTTAAGGAAAGATTTAAAGCATATTCTGATTTTTTTCTGCACTGATAGTTCTCACTAGTTCACACAGATGTCACCATGTGCTAGAAATGCAGCAAGTGACAATACAAGAGGCCACATCATGCCTCAAACCTAAGGTATAGTATACTATACCGGGGGTCTCATTTTGTGTTCTAGTCGATTTACAGAACTGCATACTGTGTTATTCGGCACCAGCCAGCTGACCATCCTGACATCCGTGTGGAAGATTCAACATTTAACTCTGTATCTATTCAGATGTGGTTAAGATTGCGATACATTAAGCGCGATAGTGTTTCTATGTAATTTTAAAAGTCTAATCCTACGTTTTAACGTTAACTTTGCGTTTGACTGTTCCTTTCAGAACTACTGTATACTGAGAATATCATTGAAGTGCTAGGGGATACTGTTGTTACGTGGTAATTCGACTGTCTGCTCTCTTGAAGCCCTCTCCGACAGTTTCTTGAAGAGATGAGCAAATCAGACTGGTAAGCTACCGACTGACATGCGGGCACGTGATAACGTCTGTTCCTATTATCCCTTTCGTCTGGTGTGTCTGAATTTTCTGGAAGAGAAATTAGAACACTCGTATTCTGGCCGTACGCCGAAGATACTAGAACTTCATCACCAAGTATATAAAAGAAGGCTCGCCTCGAAGATGATGCTGTGTTGTGTGTTGAGTAGTCATTTACGAGTCGTGAGCTGAGAGTTCAGTGTGTGGAGCGGTCACGTGAGTTGATTGTGCGAATTCTCGGTCTTGTCTGCTGTCGAGCCAAGTGTACAGCAGTCATGTCACCGGACGTGAGTTCGAACCTGACTACACGGAACTGCTGTGATTCATTGTCGAGTATAATTGTGTGTGTGTTGATTGGATTACCCTAGATTAAATTAGTTCAGTAAAACAGTCAGTGGTTTATTCGTAACAATATGATAGATACCACCTACCGGTAAAACGTCCTAAAGTCTTCAACTCTGGACCATGTAATAGTTGCAGTTAATGTTATCCAAGCGTAGCTGTAAGCGAGCAAGCTTCTTTGAATAATATTTATAGTTGCTTCAACTCATTTCTGAAAACATTCGATGAACAAGCTGTTTTAGATTCTTTCCTAAAAACCTTACAATGAAACCCTCTGCAAATACTACGCCTCAAAATACTTCTTTTGCTATTTGTTTTACGTTCACCAACTCTGAGACGACTTATGGCAACAATGTGATAGGAAAAGACTACCACTGGGAAGTTCGTGGCCGTGGCTTAGATTAAGGTACTCTCCCAGCATTTGCCTGGTATGACAGTGGGAAACCACGGAAAACCACCTTCAGGTTTCCCAACAGTGGGGTTCCAACTCACTATCTCCCGAATGCAAGCTAACAGCTACACGCCTCGAATCGCGTATTCAGCTCATTCGGCTACGCCTCAAAATACTCTATAGTTTCTAAAGTTCTTTAAACTTTCAATGAATTTGACTACGATTTTGGGGTTACTCCAGTGAAAGCATTTTATATTATGATTTTTACCAACTTCGGAAACAAGATTTATTGGTACCTGATTGATGGTGGTGATTATTGTTTTAAGAGCAGTAGAACTGGGCAACCATCCTCTCTTAACACTAATCAGAAAGTGGAAAGGAAGAAGTCCGGCCTTTCGAAGAATGAGCGTGTTAGCAAATAAAAGGGAAGGGCCACGAAGCACGTGAAAATGAAAGAATTCTAAGGCTTTGCAAGCTTAATATCGTAGGAATCAGGAGTGAACAAGAGTTGATTATGGCAGATCGAATAAGAAAGCTGTAAGTAAGGAGACTAGGATGTGTAAGTAGAACCATTGCTAGACTCAGCTAGGTGACTTGTGGTCACCAACCCACGTTCGAAATTGAGAGTTATGATTGTTATGAATAACGAAATGGCAGTTTTATGAAAACAGATGTGATAGAAACATAACATTATGCCATATTTTTTATGCTTATGTGGGCTATATGTTTTACTTAGAATCTTTTTTTAATAATGTTATTCGCTCTACGTCCCACTAACTACTTTTTTACGAGTTTTGGAGACACCAAGGTGCCGGAATGTTGTTCCGCAAGAGTTCTTTTACGTGCCAGTAAATCTACCGACAAGTAAGAACATTTTCATGTCCGCATATCCAGACTTGTCTGGTATTGCCATTCAGTTCTCCTGAAGCTCTCAAAGTACAACATTGTCAAAATAATATGGGTACCAGGGCATGCAGGAATAGAAGGAAATGGAAAGGCTGATAAACTGGCCAGGAAAGGGACAAAAACACATTTTGTTGGTCCAGAACCTGTATGCGGGATTTCCTATGGACAAGCCCGACACTACATAGGAAAATGGGTACAAAAGAAACAAATGGAGAACTGGAAAAATACTCTAGGACGCAGGCTTGCAAAGGAACTGATAAAAGGACCAAACAAGAAGCATACTAAAGAACTGTTGAATCTCGGCAGAGAAAACATAAGATGGGTAGTAGGACTGTTGACAGGACACTGTCATCTGAAAAAACACCTACATAGAATTGGAGTAGTAAGAGACAATATATGTAGGAAATGCAATGAAGCAGAGGAATCAGCTGAACACATACTTTTCGAATGTGAGACGCTGGGTAGAATCAGATTCTCAACTCTAGGACTACCAGGTGAAGAGAGAGAGAGAGAACATCCAAGAAGACCAACCTGCAGCTTTGTGAAGGGATCAGGTATATCTAGGTGGGAATGAAGGAAAAACATGGTAGCAAAATATTTTAGAGGTCGACGCTAATTAGGAACTAATATGTATTTAGAAGCCCCAAGAAGAAGAAGAAGAACTCTACCGACTGGAGTCTGAGGTATTTGAGCACCTTCAAATACCACCGGTCTGAGCCAGGATCGAACCTGCCAAGTTGGGGTTAGAAGGCCAGCGCCTCAACCGTTTGAGCTACTCAGACCGGCTCGTAGGATTTTCATACCGGCCCATTCGACCTCGCATTTTTGGAAAATGAGTATTGTATAGAGTGGCTAGATTATTACACTCGGCTTACATTTTGGAAAGGTCGTTGTGGTGGCAGTTATTGTTATAAGGGAAAGTACAACTAGGCCATCATCCCTTATTAACTCTATTCAGAAGACCGGGTTGAGTAGCTCAGATGGTAGAACGTTGGCCTTCTGGGCTCAAGTTGGCGGGTTTGACCTCGGTCAGTTGGATGGTATTTGAAAGATGCTCAAATACGTCAGCCACGTGACGGTATATTTACTGTTACGTAAAAGTAAGTCCTTCAGGGCAAGATTCTGGCACCTCAGCGCCTCCAAAAACCGTGAAAATTAGTTAGTAGGATGTAAAATCAGTATAATTCTTAATTACCTAATCAGAAGCGGTCGGATACTTTGAGAATGAAGGTATCTGAAGAAGGAAGTGAAGAGTCATGAGGGGAGCAAAAATGAAAACTCGCTAGGCCTCATAAACCTCACACCGTCGAGATTGGAAGAGAACAATATTTTACCAAGGCTCGTCGGATAGAAAAGATGAAAGCAAGGAACCTGACACAAGGGAGCTAATGCTAGACAAGTAGAGGCCCTGTGATGCCCCCCTGCCCTTCCCCCATTTGAGACCCCTGGCAGTCTCCTCTTATTGAGAGGAGGGGGATACTGTATAAATGCGTGTACGCCCCCTCTCACAGGGAGAACATTCGTGAAATATACTGTGCTCTTTTCCCGGGGGGGGGGGGGGGGCTAGACCTGGGGGTATGTAGTATTTTTAATATTTTGGAAGATGAATGGCGACGTGTATTCAGCAGTAGAATGACACCCACGGTATCCCCTGCCTGTTGGTGGGGACGGTACTACCACTTCTACGCAATACTGACTTTCATATCATTTTCTTGAAAGAAAACACCTGACTACATTAGATTTTTCCTTTCCCTGCGAGCTAGGGAGGGGCCGCAGCAATTCCCCCCCCCCCCCTTGCCGCGGGCATGGGCGTCCTTGAAGAATAGAAATAGTATTAACATTGCACAATGTCTTCAGGTATAGGACGGTAGCTAATAGCGCTAACCGTTTCACTGCAGAATTCTTGGCTGTGACAGTGTGAAAGTGCCGGAGGCATGAACATTACTGGTAACACCATTTCTTCTGCAGCCAGTCTCTTTGATGAAAGATGTGAGAGTGTCGCTCATACGGTCGGTTGAAGCATGCATTCCGGTGGACTTGGCAGGCTGATATATAGCAATATCTGGCTCGGTGGGGAAAGCAGCAAGAACGTATCTCATTTCCCTAGATCGCCTCTTCAGTGACGCTTAGGGCATCTGTTACAGCCGACAGTGGATCTGCTGCTGGTGATCCAACCAGCCTTCGGCTGAGGACTCACACACATACAGCCTTAGTGCCATAAAATCACTTGCGTCATGAATTTAAACACAGTGCTTAGTATGTAGTGTGAATTAGCCTGTGTCTGACAACAGATTGGTGACTTTCAGACATATTATACACTCAGTCGATATAGTTTATACGTGGAGCGTGATAATGACCGTGGTTTGAACCTCAATCATTGGGTTGGATTTCATACAAATTAATATCTCCCTTGATGATGACTTCCATGCTTCTGTTCATACAGTTTGTTCTTATTTTAATTCACCCTGCCAGATCTCGACGAGTCATTTGATATCGTGGTTAAATAATGCTATTTGCTTTACGTCCAGTTAACTACTTTTACGGCTTTCAGAGACGTCGAGGTGCCGGAATTTAGCCCTTCAGGAGGGCTTTGTTACGTGCCAGTAAATCTACCGTCACGAAGCTGACGTATTTGAGCGCCTTTAAATACCACTGGACTGATATCATAGTTACTGTGGCTATTCATAACAGTAATAACGTTATTTGTTTTACGTCTCAACAATTACTTTTACGGCTTTCGGAGAAGCAGAGGTGCCGAAATTTTGTCCTGCAGGGGTTCTTTTACGTGCTGGTAAATCTACCGACATGAGGCTGGCTTATTTGAGCACCTTCAGATACCACGGGACTGAGCCGGGAACTGCTCAGCTCGGCTAGCCTGGTGCAGGCCTTGTTAGGCAGACCATCCGACAAGGGTGGACGGTGTCATCCGTGTGTTGCTGTGGTGTGGTGTGTGAGTTCCAGGAATGTTGGGGGAAAATGCAACCACCATTCCCTGTGCCAAGAGAATTAACCCGGCCAGGACACGAACCTGGGGTCCTCCGAACCGAAGGCCTCTACGCTGACCATTCAGCCAAAGAACCGGTCAGTTGGTTGATGTTTATATTGACTCGACTCCAAAAATGAGTAAATAATTTTAAATACAATGAATATTTAATTTTCACGACGGCATTGTAATCGAAACAGACTTTCAACCTATTAGGCCGTGTTACGTATATTTAGTACGTGTTGAAGATCAAAACTTGTCGGTTGCAACCGACGCGAAATCGGGAGGTTGTGGGTTCGGATCCCACTGGTGTCCGGTTGGCCATTTTTGTTCTGTACAGTATTTAACATCTCTTCAACACGTACTAAATGTACGTAACACGACCTAATAGGTTGAAAGTAGGTTTCAATTTTAAATACACTTTCAACTTATTAGGTCGTGTTGAGTACATGACGAAGGCATGTTATATACAGAATAAAAATGGCCAATGGGATCCGAACTCACAATCCTCCGATTTCGGGTCGGATATTCTTCCGTTCGAGCTACAGTATAATGATCTAGGACTCTGGGTCATATATGTTTGGATCTCACTGGTGTCCGTTTGGCCATTGTTGTTCTGTACTGAACATCTCTTCAGCATGTATAATAATAATAATAATAATAATAATAATAATAATAATAATAATAATAATAATAACATACATACATTACATACATTATCATTATAGACTGTTATGCCTTTCAGCGTTCAGTCTGCAAGCCTCTGAGAATTTACTAAACGTCGCCACAATCCTCGATTTGCAACTAGTGTTGTGGCCTCATTTAGTTCTATATCTCTTATCTTTAAATCGTTAGAAACAGAGTCTAACCATCGTCGTCTTGGTCTCCCTCTACTTCTCTTACCCTCCATAACAGGGTCCATTATTCTCCTAGGTAACCTATCCTCCTCCATTCGCCTCACATGACCCCACCACCGAAGCCGGTTTATGCGTACAGCTTCATCCATCGAGTTCATTCCTAAATTAGCCTTTATCTCCTCATTCCGAGTTCCCTCCTGCCATTGTTCCCACCTGTTTGTACCAGCAATCATTCTTGCTACTTTCATGTCTGTTACTTCTAACTTATGAATAAGATATCCTGAGTCCACCCAGCTTTCGCTCCCATAAAGCAAAGTTGGTCTGAAAACAGATCGATGTAAAGATAGTTTCGTCTGGGAGCTGACTTCCTTCTTACAGAATACTGCTGATAGCAACTGCGAGCTCACTGCATTAGCTTTACTACACCTTGATTCAATCTCACTTACTATATTACCATCCTGGGAAAACACACAACCTAAATACTTGAAATTATCGACCTGTTCTAGCTTTGTATCACCAATCTGACATTCAATTCTGTTGAATTTCTTACCTACTGACATCAATTTAGTCTTCGAGAGGCTAATTTTCATACCATACTCATTGCACCTATTTTCAAGTTCCAAGATGTTAGACTGCAGGCTTTCGGCACAGTCTGCCATTAAGACCAAGTCGTCAGCATAGGCCAGGCTGCTTACTACATTTCCACCTAACTGAATCCGTCCCTGCCATTTTATACCTTTCAGCAGATGATCCATGTAAACTACGAACAGCCTTGTCTAACCCCTGTAAGGACCCTGAACCAAGAACTAATTCTACCACAATTCTCACTGAAGCCCAATTGTCAACATAAATGCCTCTTTAATTCCATAGTCCCCCAGTATAGCGAACATCTTTTCCCTCGGTACCCTGTAATATGCTTTCTCTAGATCTACGAAACATAAACACAACTGCCTATTCCTCTCGTAGCATTTTTCCATTACCTGGCGCATACTGAAAATCTGATCCTGACAGCCTCTCTGTGGTCTGAAACCACACTGGTTTTCATCCAACTTCCTCTCAACGACTGATCGCACCCTCCCTTCCAAGATGCCTGTGAATACTTTGCCTGGTATACTAATCAATGAGATACCTCGATAGTTGTTGCAATCCTTCCTGTTCCCTTGCTTATAGATAGGTGCAATTACTGCTTTTGTCCAATCTGAAGGTACCTTACCAACACTCCACGCTAATTTGACTACTCATGAAGCCATTTCATCCCTGCCTTCCCACTATACTTCACCATTTCAGGTCTAATTTCATCTATTCCTGCTGCCTTATGACAATGGAGTTTATTTAAATATCCTTTCCACTTCCTCAAGCATAATTTCACCAACATCATTTTCCTCCTCCCCATGAGCTTGACTGTTTGCAACACCACCATGATGATTTCCTTTTACATTGAGAAGATGTTCAAAATATTCCCTCCACCTCTCCAGTGATTCCCTGGGATCTGTTATGAGTTCACCTGACTTACTCAAAACACTGTTCATTTCCTTTTTCCCTCCCTTCCTAAGATTCTTTATTACTGTCCAGAAAGGTTTCCCTGCTGCTTGACCTAGCCTTTCCAGGTTATTACCAAAATCTTCCCATGACTTCTTTTTGGATTCAACAACTATTTGTTTCGCTCTGTTTCTTTCATCTACGTACAAATCCCTGTCTGCCTCGGCCCTTGTTTGGAGCCATTTCTGATAAGCCTTCTTTTTACGTTTACAGGCTGCTCTCACTTCATCATTCCACCAAGATGTTCGCCTTTTCCCATCTTTACACAGAGTTGTTCCTAGGCATTCCCTTGCTGTTTCTACTACAGCATCCCTGTATGCCACCCATTCACTTTCTATATCCTGAACCTGCTTACTGTCTACTGTTCGAAACTTCTCACTAATCATATCCATGTACTTCTGTCTAATTTCCTCGTCCTGGAGATTTTCCACCCTTATTCGTTTGCAGACAGATTTTTACTTTCTCTACCCTAGGCCTAGAGATACTTAGTTCACTACAGATCAGATAGTGGTCTGTATCATCGAAAAATCCCCGAAATAATAATAATAATATTTCAAGAACAATGCGGGCATGAAAATTAATATTCACCAGAGTAAATACAGTAATATTTGCAGTAATAGTGTTTAGTCAAGAGTGCTGTGCTGAAGAAACGAACTTAACTCTTTTCATTATTGTCATTTTACCACTCGCTGTAGTTAGAATGGCATTACCTGATTGTAAATGATTATCGTATTCCATATTTCTGTGAGTTAGTGTTTACACTTAAGAATGTAAATAATATTTTAAATAGGTTTTCTTGAGAACATTTCGTAATTCTTCAGTATAACAGTGTAAGTTTAGGTGATAGAACGGGGAAGATTTAAGCGCACAATTAATTGTCTTCTGCTTTACAAAATCTATGCCGGGCTGCGTGGCTCAGATAGTTGAGGCGCTGGCCTTCTGACCCCAACTTGCCAGGTTCGATCCTGGCTCAGTCAGGTGATATTGAAAGGCGCTCAAATATGTCAGCCTCGTGTCGGTAGATGTATTGGAACGTAAAATATCTCCTGCGGAACAAAATTCCAGCATCTAGGCGTCTCCAAAAACAGTTCAAAGGAGTTAATGGGACATTATTATTATTACAAAGGAAGGTATACAGTTAAATAATTCAATAGATAGATATATGTCAGACATTGTAATAGGAGTTGAACCATGGCTGAGAAGTGATGTTATGAATGCGGACATTTTCTCACGGAACTGGAGTACTTATCGTAGAGACAGGATAGGAATGGCAGGAGGGGGTATTCACACTAATGAAAAAGGAAATTGAAAACTACGAAAAACGAAAGGATGAAAAACATGAAATTCTAGTTGTAAGGCTTATCTCTAAAGATAATAGGCAATTTGATGTTTTGGGGATGTACAGACCTGGAAAGGGTGACACTAACGCTGATACGGAAGTATTTAATAAGACAATCAGCTACGACACACGAAGGAACGTTATTGTAGCGGGTGATCTCAGTTTACCAAATGTTTTCTGGGAAGGTAATGCGAATGACAGAAATTATGCCCATCAAATGGTAAATAAATTCAAAATAAGGACAGTTGAATCAGAAAGTGATAGAACCAATAGAGGGGAAAATATTCTAGACGTGGAGCTGATAAAACCAGATGAACTACTCAGAATTTGTCCGAGATCTGCAGTCCTTTCTAAAAGAAACTAGCTGATGTACCCGTGCTTCGCTACGGGATTCTCAGAAAGACTGACTTGGTGGTTTTCCTAACTGAATTCAACTTAGGTCATTACAAAAAACATCAGTAGGAATGTAGCGATTGAAAGCAATGTTATCATATAAAATACTCGATCAAATGGAAAAACCGCACACTTTCTCACTTTCAAGGAACAGTACTACGGTGCCGATCTAACAGTCCAAAGTTCCAGAGCTGGAACAACCAGGTCGCAGACTGCCATGAACACTCCTCTGTCATTATTCCATTAAATATGCACACTACTCATTCCAATCAGTGCCTCAGAGTAGGGATTTAATAGCTCGAATGCTATGATGAACCAGTGTGTTACGTACCTGCAGTATCAGAAAATGTATGAACCAGAGGAGTGGCATGCTAAAGAAGAAAGTTTTCCAACTCCCTAGCTATTTCCCTCCAATGTTCAGTCCAGTGGCGTATCCTGGAATCTCCACTGAGGCATGCAACTAGTAACCATGCAGTTAACACAATGTATTAAGTAAATTTCAATTCTACTCACCCTAATTACATGTAGGTGAACTCGAGCCAAACAGTTTTACTGTAAGTTTCTGGATTGAACGTGTGTACACAATTCTTGTTTTCTGTTTTTAAATTTACGAGGGTCCGCCTCTGTGGTGTAGTGGTTAGTGTGATTCGCTGCCACCCCCGGAGGCCCGGGTTCGATTCCCGGCTTTGCCACGAAATTTGAAATGTGGTACGAGGGCTGGAACGGGGTCCACTCAGCCTCGGGAGGTCAACTGAGTAGAGGTGGGTTCGATTCCCACCTCAGCCATCCTCGAAGTGGTTTTCCGTGGTTTCCCACTTCTCCTCCAGGCAAATGCCAGGATGGTACCTAACTTCAGGCCACGGCCGCTTCCTTCCCTCTTCCTTGTCTATCCCTTCCAATCTTCCCATCCCCCAGCATAGCAGGTGAGGCCGCCTTGGCGACGTACTGGTCATCCTCCCCAGTTGTATCCCCCGACCCAGAGTCTGAAGCTCCAGTACACTGCCCTTGAG
Organism: Anabrus simplex; assembly: GCF_040414725.1. Lineage (NCBI taxonomy): Eukaryota > Metazoa > Arthropoda > Insecta > Orthoptera > Tettigoniidae > Anabrus > Anabrus simplex. The sequence goes on from NC_090265.1 coordinate 182,266,700, forward strand.
GAGGTAGAGGAGGGATCCCTCGCTGAGTCCGAGGGAAAAGCCAACCCTGGAGGGTAAGCAGATTAAGAAGAAGAAGAAGTTTACGAGGGAAGGTAGAGGTCTCCCGGCTTTAACTATTTGAATCTTTTCATCAAACGAACGGCCAGTAAATGGCTTTTCAAACTGATTTACAATTATATCCGTCAATACCACATGTGCACAAAATATAATAAAACACCGAAAACACAATGAATTAACTCACTAGTTGGCCACAACTCGAGCACTGGAGGTAAGTCACCCCAGTGGCATTGGGTTCTCGCTGGGGGGGGGGGGGGGGTAATCTGTGGGTCACGTTCGCTGTAAAGATGCCGACTTTCTCCAAGTTGCTAACAGATGGCAGAGGGTAGCACGGGTATGGGGTGACAAATTCTGACCAAGTTTCAATTGCAGCGACATCGTTCGGAGGGTTTCAGAACTACGTCTGCCACCGAATGCAATTTTAAGATTGAATGCCCTACAACAAGACCATCTACAATAATATCAGACCTTAATACAAAAACAACATGGCCGACGCATCGGTTCCATGTAAACACGCCTGTGATACATAAACATACTCTTTTGATTATCGTATTGAATTGATGAGCTGTCAATAATAACGAACAGAAACTTTACTTTGGGTAATAGACCAACACTATCTAGAAACAGCCTATGTTTAGATAAGCAATATGTGGATAATTCAAAATATACGGTACCGGTACATATTTTCTATGAACTAGTATGGTAAAGGAAATAGGTAATATAGGATTGCATTCTAAAATAACAGTCCTGGGGGGAATATTTGATACGTTTCAATTCAGTCAATTAATAGCTCACCTATGATCTGAATTTAGGGCTGTCAACCAAGTGGCAGATTACGTATCAATTGTCTACTATACTTAGTACTTAAGTGATTTCAAAGAAATTGGAAATTTATCGAATTGGTATAGGAAGCACCCTTGGTAAATTATTCCAGACCGTAATTCTTCTTCCTATAAATCAATACTTGTTTTATAAATACATTTATTTGAATGACCTTTCTATTACCATATGTTTTAAGTAGGCCTATAATAGCCTACCTCGTTCAAGAAAATTTTTAGAAACATAACCTTGTCGCGAATTTCAATTCTCTCATAACAATGATTCTGATAGGGCCTAATGGTCCACCAAACTGCTACATCTGTTTCACTTCAGAGAATCTATAGGAGAATGAACTTGAAATTCTCTGGTAGCATATTTATTTTCGTTTAAAGCACTTTAACACCCACATCGTTGGCAACGTAAATACGTACTGTAAGGGACAGTATATCAATTGATACCTTGTCCTCTAATTTAACAAGGAGAATATAATCTTCATTCACAGATGAATAAATAGCTTTATCACTTTTTATAACCTCACTCTTAAAATACTCAAAAGGTATAGTAATTGAGAAATGTACTAGGATTGGCACCAACACAGAGTTTTGGCCTTATCCGGAAAAAGCAGCTCATCAATTACACGGAACACATCCTCTCTATTGACAAATTTATCCTCGAATGTTTTAATGCACCGTAATAAATTACTTGTAACTACGAAATCGTCACGATGCATTGAGTACACTTGATCTAAATGCGAGTGCATCTCCTGTAATATGAATTACATCCAGGCATACAATACGATCGACACGTCCTAATATATCAAAATAGTCTTAAAACCATATTTTAAAAAAAATGACTACACTAACGTTTTCTAATCAATCCAAACCAACAGAAAGAACTAAACAGTTGCTTTGCACATGCTCATGTTTACATTTAAACAAACCGATCGGGCCGCCATTTTAGCTAATATCGATAGCTGCATTAAGGTCTGATATATTGTAGTTGGTCTTGCCTACAACCGTAACTCCTCCATTCGCTGTCTCTTTCTTCCTAGAGTGGTGTAGACGGGGAGACTACACCAGCACCACACGTAGTCAAGCAACGGAACTAGTACAGTTGCACGGACCTTTTGAACTTCTGAGAGATGAAATCATTAATATTCGACTTGAAACAACCTAAAATCGTACATCAGACAGTTCTTTGTGTTATCATAACGCATGCAATGAATGCCTTGCATTCAAGGAGGATACGCCCCTGGTTCAGTCAGGCTGTTATACTCGGTACGCAGTAGTAATCCCATCTATCCGAGTTGAGCGGCACGAAGAACATCACAACAAACAATGGTCAATGTAAAGTTATTGTTGATCAGAGTTATGCGCTTTGGATATTGTAGGCCTTAACTTTAGTTATATAGTATTTATCAATAGGACTGCTAATAATATAAATATTCGATAATTAAATTTAAGGCCTTCCCCTAAACTACCATTTCACTCAGCGTAAATAAAATGATTTATAGCCTAGATTGTAGCGGCTCATCCCCCGACTTTACATACCGATTTTCATTACATTCTCTTCAGCCGTTTTCTCGTGATGCGTGTACATACATACAGACAGACAGACAGACAGACAGACAGACAGACAGACAGACAGACAGACAGACAGACAGACAGACAGACAGAAATTACGGAAAAGTAATAAGTACATTTTCTTGTTACCATGGACATGACATATACAGAAATACCATTCTTTTCAAATTCTGGGCAATGTACAGACAAAACTCTTATTTTATATATATAGATTGGCAACCTAGCTCTCAGGACCACTTCCTAGGCCACTCAGTCGTTCTCCATAGTTCACGAACGAGGACGTGACTACAGAAACTCGAACCACGTGTGAACCAGTTTCAGTGGTGGAGTAATATGTGGCAATTGAAGGAGAATAAAAGCAGCCCAGGGAAACTTACATTTTTTATTTTGCTAGTGGCTTTACGTCGCACCGACACAGATAGGTTTTATGGTGACGATGGGATAGGAAAGGCCTAGGAGTTGGAAGGAAGCGGCCGTGGCTTTAATTAAGGTACAGCCCCAGCATTTTCCTGGTGTGAAAATGGGAAACCACGGAAAACCATCTTCAGCGCTACCGACAATGGGATTTGAACCCACTATCTCCTGGATGCAAGCTCACAACCGCGCGCCCCTAACCGCACGGTCAACTCGCCCGGCACGGGTAAACTTATAGATGACTGTGGTAGAACTCTCGTTTTCAAAGACGAGTTCACAATGCTACTTCGATATAGAGGTTCCAATTACATAGGATTGCAGACTGAAAGCTGAAAGACATAGCAGCCTATAATGAAGATGTGTGTATTTTTACGCGTGCAATTTTTTCATAGAACCAGCATAAAATTTATTTTAGACCTTCCTCTAAACTACCATTCGCCATTGCATTAATGAAATAATTTCTTCTTCTTCCTCTTCCCCGCACCCTGGTAGGGTCGCAGGTGTGAACTCTATCACACACGTGGACTTGGCTCTGTTTTCTGGTCGGATACCTTTTCTGATGCTAACCCTATATGGTGGAATGGATTCGCTATTGCGTCTTTCTGCGAAGGTGCCCCCGAGCCAGAGAAATTAATCATATGGAGTTAAAATCTTCGACCCGGCCTGGAATCGAGCCTGGACTCTCTGAACCAAAGACCAGTACGCTGACCATTCAACCAAAGAATCGGACTAATGAAATCATTTATAAATAATATTACGTGCATAACGTCCCTTTAAATGCCGATTGTCTTATTAGGCCCTAGATTCCAGAACTGTGCCTCGAAAGTGGTTTCTAGTACGTGCCATGGTCGGCGATCACATTAAAAGCCCCTAGACTCACTGGCCTACTTAAGACGTGCACCAGTCAGCGTCATTCACATTTATCTCGTTCTGTAACGGCAAGAACCTCCACGCTATGTGGTTGAAAAATAATATGGGCGTAGTCCGGCTCCATGGCTAAATAGTTAGCCTGCTGGCCTTTGGTCACAGGGGTCCTGGGTTCTATTCCCGACAGGGTCGGGAATTTTAACCATCATTGGTTAATTTCGCTGGCACGGGGGGCTGGGTGTCTGCGTCGTCTTCATTTCATCCTCATCACGACGTGCAGGTCGCCTAAGGGAGTCAAATCGAAAGACCTGCACTTGGCAAGCCGAGCATGTCCTCGGACACTCCCGGCACTAAAAGCGTAATGGGAATGAAATTATTCGTCGTTGCAACCATTGTAGCAACAATAACATAAGAACTAGGCAAGGTTGAGTTCTCTAGCCTCTCTCACTCTAAATCCAAGCATGTAACCTACAAGAGGTGCTGCTGTTAAGCCCAGCAACTCAGTGAAAGGTTCGGGTATCCATCCAATCTCAGCGGGAAAAAACGGGGTCGGTGAGCAGGTCAGTGAGGGAGGATCACCAATCCGTCATTGAAGCAGGCGTGGTGATTAAGCTTCATACCTTTAAGTAAAGATCAATCAATTTCAGATCAAACATGGCTGTAAATGTGAAGAAAACTCGTTTTGAACAGTGCTTTCTCTCTGTGCAGAATTATGGCGGTGGAACCTGGACACTAAACGAATCTACTAAAGGAAAACTGAGAACATCCCAAAGAGGTATGGATAGGTCATTGCTGGTTTTTACTCGGAAGGGTAGGAATAGGGCAAAATACGTTAGCTAGGTTTCACAGGTTAATGAAGTCCTGGGGAGAACAGTTGCCTTCAAATGGCAGTGGGCCGGTCATGTTGCTGTCATGAAAGATGGACGAAACTGCTATTGGAGTGGAATAGTAGAGACCAACTGAGACCAAGAGGTCGTTAAAGATCTACGTAGTCATGCCTTCTAAAGAGGGAAGACCTCCTAGTGTGTTCTTGTAGTGACGAATTCACCGTGGCCCACTTCGTAGAGTGCGCCAATCTCTCTGGCCTAGGACGGAACCTCGGCCTGTAGGAAATACTCGAACTCATAATAGCCGGGGCGAGAATACTGTCGATTTCGTCATATGTGTGAAAGTGGATTAATGAAGGGCATGTCAATTTCAAGTGTTCTGTTACTCAATAAACCTACGTTCCCTTTTGATGTGTTTGTGTCCATTTCGGCTTAATAAAATACCTTCTGTTTTATTTAAAAGATCATCTTCAAATTCCCTCATCGAATAAGTTTTATTCTCATGTTTCTTTCCACATAATTTGTTCAGAGAGGATGGTTACCTAGTTTTACTTCTCGACCATCATACATGAGGTCTCGTCTGAGTCTGTTATTGTATCCATTGATTATGTATAGTGAATAACTACTTATCATACTATGTTGGGAGAGGGGGGGGGGGAGGCTTTGCTTTTTCCAATGCTGTTACTCCAGAGATCATTCAGGTCCTCTGAAACTGCCTTGGAGTTTAATTAACCGAAGAGCGTTTCCGAGAAAATTATGACCCCCTTATCATCCATCACTTTCACACTCTACGAAAATGTGCATAAAATGAATTACGTTTTCATTGTTGACTTGCATGATTTCTGCTGGTAATCCAGAGAGCAAATTGTTACAGTGATCTTATGCATATGCTGTACTATATCCCATTATGAATCATCTTTTCCAGATATACCTTTGGTGCTATAACATGCCCTACGGTCTCTTTTGACTCATACCTTTCTCTCTCATCTTTCTCGCTCTCTTGTTGTTGTTGTTGTTGTTGTTATTATTATTAAGAGCATTTTAAACATATCTAGTATGCCTCTAACTAAGGACTGCCCAGTCGAGGCAATAAAGACGTGCTCGGTTCACCTGAAAGGAAGTGGGTTAGTTTCCCCGTTAAGAGATCGGAATAGAATCAAGACGACTTGAAGAGGCACATCGGCTTAAGGGTTCACTCAACCTACACTAAAAACTACAGTGACTCTATATAGAGTACTAGAAACCAGTTAAATTAAAGTAGCCGGGCAGAGAGTTGACCACTTAGTGCCGATCGTATAGGTGGTGGAAACTTATCATGGCCTGTACGGAGATGGCTTTGTTTTTCTTGCACGATTTCTGCTGGTAATCTCATAATCCAATAAGCAAATTGTTACAATGATCTGACTTTCAGGGTGTTTTGTGCTCAACATATCACTTATATTTACGTTAAAACATGTCGCATTCATTCCTTGTCAGAATATGTCAGAGTATCCAGGGCAGAATCTTAATGGAAATTGAGGAATTCTTCGTCATATAGAGACAGGAAATAAAGTAACGTTAATTGTTAACACTTCAGGTATACTGTGCTCATGTAGCTTATTAAAAACCTATGGGCAGTACAGTCGAATCTGTTATCTGCCGGTGCCTCTACAAAACTTATTACATGGTCCTGATTACAGTACTTCGCTAATTATGAAGTTTCGTTGACCTACATAGCACTAGTAAATATTTGACTGTTGTGATATCTACCAAGAGGGGACACAGGCTCAAGTGGTTTGTTGTTTGTAGCACCTGATAACTGGCGATCCGTTATTCAGGTCATTTGAAGAAAACCCTTCTCTCTGACGGACATCAATTACGATAGTCGATTAGAGCAAATAGCACTTAGCAGGTACATAGCAGTTACATCTTAACAAGAATTTAACCAGTTTCTGTTGAGTCTAACTATCGTATTCTAGCGTTGATAATCCCGCCAATCAATACTCCTAGCTTTGTCGTAATCCCATGACCGACTGTAGCGTAGTTCATTGGTCACCTTCTGTGTTCAAGATTGCAGGTTCCAATCCTGGCGCAGTCGGCTGGCAAACGCTTTTTACGACGGTTAACACACATGTCAAAGTCATCACCATTTTTTTTTTTGCTAGTTGTTTTACGTCGCACCGACACAGATAGGTCTTATGGGGACGATGGGACAAGGAAGGGCTAGGAGTGGGAAGGAAGCGGCCGTGGCCTTAATTAAGGTACAACCCCAGCATTTGCCTGGTGTGAAAATGGGAAACCACGGAAAACAATTTTCAGGGCTGCCGACAGTGGGATTCGAACATACTATCTCCCGAATACTGGATACTGGCCGCACTTAAGCGACTGCAGCTATCGAGCTCGGTCAGTCATAACCATTGTTACGCACTTCGGAACATTCTGACTTTTGTGGTATAGTACTACGATACCACTTCATTGTTCAGGGGGTTATAAACGTAAACAGAACCATACATTTAACTGATTGTCTTCACTCCAAGAATTTGAGCCAACCGGATGGCATTTTCATTAGCTTGGAACTAGAGTAGGGGTAAGCGACGTGAGCGGGAGGCATCAAATAAGGGACAAAAATGACAGAGAAAATTGGTCGTTTAAACTTATTCCTTGTTTGCAACAAGAACCTTGTAAATGTTTAAGGTAAAAATTAATTTCGAATAACGCAAAACGAGTATATCTACATAATTCAAATTTAAAAAACCGCTTGGGGATGACACGAAATGAAAAAGTTGAGCGAAACTAAAGCAGCTGTAATTTTAGAATGCGTTACACTTTCAGCTCATGTATATATGGTACATTTATATGTTTTAATACTATCATTTACAAACCAGTGAAATTGGGAAATATATTTATAGCTCCTTAGACAAATGTACAATATTATCAACTTCGCCACACGGACCCTGTTAGAAAAAGTAATGAGGGTGGACTCGGACCATTGATGATGCTTGTTGTTTAAAGGGGCCTAACATCTAAGGTCATCGGGCCAACTCGGGCCATTATCAGGCATGCCGACGAGATAACTGTGCCCTTATAAGACACATCTTATAGGGACCTGATTAAATACAACGTAGGGCATTGCTTATGGCCTGACTTGGCACGCCTTTGGGATAGCCACGTTATATAAATCATTAAGTAAGGCGTACACAATAAATAGGTAGCATGTACTGTAATACTTCGAAAGAAAGAAAGAAATAAATGAAAATCTTGACACTTTTTATTGAGGGGGAGGGAGGACAGTTATCATGTGTTTACCCAGGGCATCAAAATTAATTCCTAGCTAAGGCTCTGTCTGGAACTTTCTCATACCTAGCTATTGCTAGCTAGACGAATAAGTTTGAGTGGTGTTTTTAAAAGTAGGAAAGATCAAAATATGAAGATAAAGTTAGAATTCAAGAGGACAAATTGGGGCAAATATTATTTTCTAGGAAGGGAAGTTAGGGATTGGAATAATTGATTAAGGGAGATGTTCAATAAATTTGCAAATTCTTTGCAATTATTTAAAAAAAAGACTAGGTAAACAACGACTAGGGACTCTGCCACCTGGAAGACTGCCCTAAATGTAAATCAGTGTTGATTGATTGATTGATTGATCGATCGATCGATGCAGAAGCTGATTGTCCAGTTAAGACTTCTTCGTCGCTGATGCTGGGTACGTGTTTCTTCGCTATGCCTATTTCCTGATTGCTATATTCCCAGGCGCGTCCACACGATGCATTTTTGAGGTCTCAAACGTGCACGCCTCTTGGAATAAAAGCGCACGGATGGAACGTACACCGTAGTGTGCGCATTCGACGTGTCCACATGGTGCCTCAAGTTACTATACTTGGGCCCACGAGAGTTGAAGTCTGACGTTTAGCACCACCGGGGAGAAAAAGTTAACTAACGCTGCTCGAAAATGGTCTGTTGCTATGGCAACGATAACAGAGGTGCCACATTTAAGGAATGCGTCGCCACGTGGGTTGGTTTGCTCTCAGTCGCTTTTGTGATATTATTCGAGTAGTACTGTGTCAGCTGTGTTAGTTGTTGCTGGTTTATGTAATCATTTAAGGCCCGGTTTCATCAACACATGTTAGTTCTTAACAAGGTGTTTAATCATTTTAACATACGATTTAAGAAAATTTGCGTTTCAACAACAACTGTTAACATTAATAAATGTTAAACTGCGTATTAAAGTTAACATCAGCAATTTCCAATGTTAAATGGCTAACATTAGCATTTAGCAACCTGTTCCAAAATGGCTGCTGTGAATCTCGCTTTCGATGCAGAATTGCTCTATTTAGATCTTTTACAAAACAATCCGGATCGAAGAAAAGTTCAGCGACATAATGACTTTGAAAATTTGACGGATGCAGAATTTCTTCATAGATACAGGTTATCGAAAATAGTCGTTGCTAAGGTTGTTGACGAAATTTAAGTGAGGTTGGAATATCCTACGAAGAGAAACTTACCTCTTTCTCCAAAGTTGCAGGTACTGATAATATTAAGATTTTTTTGCTATTGGTTCTTTTCACATAATGATCGGAGACAAGTGCTGGAATTTCTAAAGCCACTGTTAGTAGAGTTGTTTGTTGAGTGTCTGCAGCAATAGCATCCATGATAAGGAGGTATATAACATTTCCTTCAGTAGACGAGCGTCAGCAAATTATCCGCGACTTCTATGAAATAAGCCGTTTTCCTGGTGTTTTTCTAGGTGCAATAGATTGCACACATGTAAGAATCCAATCACCTGGAGGCAATTGGGCCGAAATATATCGTAATAGTGAGGGATATTTCTCTGTTAATGTTCAGGTGATTAGTGAGCTTAACCTCCAAATCAGGGATATACTTGTTAGGTGGTCTGGTTCTGCACACGACAATACAATATTTATTTTAATAACTCCCATATCGGAGCACAGTTTGAAGTGGGGACAATTAACAAAGTGATTTTGTTAGGTGACAGTGGATACCCGCTAAAAACGTATCTGTTAACCCCATTGAAACCCTGCGGACTTTCTCCCACGCCTCGTCGTTTTCTTTTATCGTCAAGCCATCTTTACGTTTGCACTCAATAACTTATATATATTTACTAACTAATTCAATTAACAACTCTTTTTCGAAGGAGGAAAAATTAGAACTACGATTCCGTTTCACTTCACGCGCCATATTTTACAGCTGTACTCAAACAAAAGCACATCGGAGCGCGCTGTAAAACAGCATGTTCGTACCACTGCCTACTTGATTCGTACCAGTTCGCAATATTGGGAGAGTTAACAGTCGATTAGTTAACATTTCACAAGAAAAGTTGATGAAACGCAAGAAACCTAACAAGATGTTACATTTTTAACTCCGTATTAACTAACTACTTGTTAGTATATATTTAGCATGTGATGGAACCGGGCCTAAGTGTTAGTTTTCTGAATATTATTTTCGTTGTTAGGGTATTTTTTTAAGTTAATCAATGGCTAGTTCTACAGTTCTATTCTCTATTTAACATGTGCATATGTTTAGGTTATTGTCAGTTTAGTGAATATGAAATCTCATATTTATCGGCAATGACGTGTTCTGTCTTAAATGCTTGAATTATTAGCACGAGTTTAGGAAGGGGTCAAAGAATATTGAATTGCATTAGGGCAGCATAGTTGATTAAATATCCAGCCTGTATAAAAGGGTGATATGCCGCAGGTTGTGGTAACTATGACAACGCAGCGTACTTCGTAGTTAACGCTTTCGCCGCTCAAATGTCAGACTTCAACTCTCGTGGGCCCAACTATAACTGTATCGCGTTGGGCGATGCGAAAGCTATCACGTGCGCGGGTATTTATTCTGCTTATTAGGTAATAAGGCGAGCGCGAGATAAGAAAATCGCAGAGAAAAGGAAGAGATTAGGCCTATGGGTTAAGAACTACATTAGGATGAACGTAAACACCGAGTTGAGTTGAGTAGTAATGTACTCTAAATATTTTATTTCGTAATTTTACCCGGATGTCCTCACAAGCTGTTGGAAATTATTGAACCAAAAATTAGTAAACTGGACACAAATACGTGCGAAGCTATACCTGCTGAGATGAGACTTACCGTTACTTTAATTTTTTTACGGCTTTTTACGGAAGATGCGTATTCCAGCTTCCCTCTTTAAATTCTCCAAAGAATGTTTGCATCAATCGTCCCAAAAGTAGTGAATACCGAACTCGATGGCTTCATTCGCTTAAGTGCGGCCAGTATCCAGTATTCGGGAGAGAGTGGGTTCGAACTCCACTGTCGGCAGCCCTGAAGATGGTTTTCCGTGATTTCCCATTTTCACTCCAGGAAAATGCTGGGGCTGTACCTTAATTAAGGCCACAGCCGCTTCCTTCCCACTTCTAGCCCTGTCCTGTGCCATCGTCGCCATAAGACCTATCTGTGTCGGTGCGACGTAAAGCAGATAGTAAACAAATAAAAAAAATAGTGAATCCATTTCAACAGCTCTGGCGGGAAATGTAAAGGTAAAGTTAAGTGACAACAAATAACTTTTTACACATTTCATTTTGTTTTAATTATTAGCTGAAAGGTATAACAGTCTATAATGATAATGTATGTATGTATGTATGTATGTATGTATGTATGTATGTATGTATGTATGTATGTATGTATGTATTACTAAACGGAACAATTATTCATGTTAATTGTTCACAGAAAAGAAATATATCCATAACAAACTCCATTGTAGAAAATGGATACCATTTTTTTTTCTATTTGTCTTACGTCGCACCAACACAGATAGGTCTTATGGCGTCGATGGGATAGGAAAGGCCTAGGAATGGGAAGGGAGCGGCCGTGGCCTTAATTAAGGTACAGTCCCAACATTTGCCTGGTGTGAAAATGGGAAACCACGGAAATCCATCTTCAGGGCTGCCGACAGTGGGGTTCGAACTCACTATCCTCCGGATGCAAGCTCACAGCTGCGCGAACCTAACCGCACGGCCAACTCTCCCGGTAAAAATGGATACCCTGCTGGTGCCTGGTTTGCTAGTGTCATATACAGAGTGTCTCAAAATAATGTACTAACACTTTGAAGGACTGTAAAGTCATTATTTGTGGACATGGAGAAGAGTTTGAGGGCTTGAATTACAGCAGAAACATGCAATTAGAGAATCATGTTCGCAAATGTTCAAATTGATGACCGTTATTGTCCAGACAACTCTGATAACGCGAAGCGATGTATTCGCAATCGTCACGAAACAGTACATTTCGAATTTCGCGACATTGTCTTTCAATTTCCAATTTCAATACATTAGTTGTTCTTGGTTTCGTGCGATAAACCCTGTCCTGAAATATTCCCTTAAAAAGAAGTCCATTGGCGTGAGGTCTGGGGAACGCGCAGCGTATTCAATTCTACCTCTTCGTCCAATCCATGTGTTTGGATCGATTGCATCGAGGTGAGCTCTTACATCGCGGTGGTAGTGGGGAGGTGTTCCATCTTGCTGAAAGTAAATCTCGTCATCACCAAACATCTCTTCAGTGTGTGGACCGACGGACTCCTGCCTGCAGCAAGGTTAGGTAACTGTCACCATTTAGGTTTCGTTGACAAAAAATGGTCCTATGATGCCCAATGCTGATATCCCACACCACACTGTTACCCCTGGTAAGTTTACATGGTATTCAACTGTAACATGAGGATTTACAGGACCCCAGTAGGTACAGTTATGGCTATTAATTGAGTCATTTAAAGGTGGTCTCATCGCTCCAGACAATTTTGTGTGGAAACCCTGCATTTTCTGCACATTTTTCCAAGTACCATTCACAGAATTGAACTCTCCGATCCGGATCGTCTTCATTAAGAGCATGGATTCGTGTTGGAATGTAACATTTCCAGCGCAGACGCTCCACGATGCGATGGACGCTATCTTTTGAGAGGTGTGTCTCCCGAGCCGTTTGTCGTAGAGATTTCCGTGGTTATCGAAGTAGGGTTTCCCGCACCTGCTCTTCGTTTCGAGGGCTGGTGGATGTCCGTGGTCGTCCAGAGCGTTTCTTGTTGACGCTGTGAACGGTTCCATCTGCTTAAAATTTATCCCTGATGCGAGTAATTGTCCGGTGTGTTGGTGGCGGTTTATCGAACTCCCTTCTGAGCCGTCTTTGCACTTCCATGGCGTTTTCGGTTTTCAAATTGCATTTAAGGACAAACTTTCTCTCTTCAAAGCTAAGTTGATCTCCTGCCGCGCTGTTACATTAGTTACACCTGAAGAAAAATAATAATGTTAATTGTTTTACGTCCCACTAACTACTTTTACGGTTTTCGGAGACACCGAGGTGCCGGAATTTAGTCCCGCAGGAGTTCTTTTACGTGTCAGTAAATTTACCGACACGAGGCTGACGTATTTGAGCACCTTCAAATAACACCGGACACTGTTAGTGCTACTGGCCTGGTTTCGATTCCTGGTACTGCCAGAGATTTAAGAATGGCAGGAAGGTTGGTATGAGGTGAAAATGATACATGTAGCTCATCTCCATTGGGCCCAAGGGTGTGAAAATGAAATACTCCCTAGGCCTTGCAAACTTTACAACGTTGGTCGCATGAGAACAAATGTTGACCAGGGGGGGAAAGATGAACGTGAGGAGCCTAACACAAGTGGAAGCAATTGCGGACTCAGCTACGGGAATCATGATTGCCAACGCAACTCCTGAATCGAGAAAATACCGTGGGTACAGTACCACCCTTATCCACCGGATATTTGTAATTACTCCTATAGCGTTTGTTTTTATAGCTCCCCCCCCCTCCCCTTCCCGCCCGAAAAATCTTAACCTTCACAAAAAAGTCCTGGATACGACCGTGATTAAATATCTATTTGTTTCGTAATGCTTAATATAGTTTTGGGGCTATATATGGAGCCTACAAATTTAAGCTGTATATTTCATATTAATTAGTTTGCTGTCTCTCCTGAAACACATTCTCCGTAGCACATTCAGGTCATTCAGAGCTTTGTATTGCCAAGATGACTGCTGCCAACCTAGATGGCTAGCAGATACTGGTCAGAGTTGCGCCATCGTCAACCTATGACTTAACTCTCTTGACGGACCCGCTGCTTCCCTTATAAAATCGCTCGTCAGCTGGTCTCACGAGTGAGTGAACACCATTCTAGCCCTCAGTTTTGAATTATAATTTCCTTCCTCTTCCCCCATTTCCTCCTCTCCGAAGAATCAACCCCGGGGCAGACATGCTACCGAGAGGTCTCTGCCTATTTCACTGCTTCGCATTTCTTCTTCGTCTTACTGTATTATTATTATTATTATTATTATTATTATTATTATTATTATTATTGCATTGATACAGCCAGCTATGGGCTACAGCTGCACAAGCTACCTGCCGTTTTTCTTTCAGTGGCTTACACATTTTTCTTTACATCGTAGCCAAAGGTTCTTCAATCTCAGACTTCTCTTCTGTCGATCTTCCACCGAGATGTTGCGTGGTTTAGTAGAATACCTCTTAGGATTCTCCCTCATATCCGCAAATTTCTTCCTGAATATTGTTGTCATGAATTTGTTTGGAGTTTATGCCTCTTTCCTTTAGATCTTCTTGCACTTCTGTAAGCCAACGGGGATGAGTTATCCGATTTTTTCTGATGAACGAGAATTATATACGCCCGTCTGTCGGGATCCAGTTTATTTAGGTGTCCATAAAAGGCCAGTCTCCCCTTTCTGATTGTATTGATAATTTGCTCTGCTGTCTCACACAGTTCCCTATTGATCTCAGATGGAATTTAAAAACCCCCAACACTTTCCTGGATTTTAGACTGAGAAACTCCCTTTCCTTTTTCTCAATTGTGGAATCCAGTTAGGGTCGCATAGCTGTGAGCTCTCATTCGGTAGATGGTGTGGGTTCAAATCCCACTGTCGGCAGCCCTGAAGTGTTTTTCCATGGTTTTCAGTTTTTACACCAAGCAAATGTTGGGGCTGTATTTTTTGGCTAGTCTGTCTGCAGCGTAGAGTGTTTCCAGTCTGACTAATGTGCAGTAGTGCCTGAGTTTTGCCTGGAAGTTCGATCTGAACTTGTCGATATTAGGGCACAGTTTAAAGGTCCTCTCGCGATTCTTTTTCATTGCTATTCGGAGTAAGGACCTCACCCAGATACTTAAGTTTCTCAGTCCTCCAGATATGCTACTTCCGTACACTGTTTCAATCTTGCGGATAGGGTCTGTTTTAGCCGAGTCTATGTACGTTGTCTTTTCAAATGAGATCCCCAGGCTAGTCTTAGCAGTTACGAGGGTTGTAAATAATGTAGTGGCAATATTGAGAGAACGCGATATTTAATGAACTGACAAGTACAGTTGCATTACATTCCTTCAGTGTAGTCACCCTCAAAGTCTATAACCTTTTGCCAAATGTCGGGAAGCTGTTGGGGACCGTTGACAAGGCGTTCTATGTTGATGACAGTGACGGAGCGCCGTACTGCGCGGAGTGCAGATGCCACGTCAGGCCTCGGAGGTGTTCCTTCAACTTGGGAAACAGGTTGAAGTCACAAGGACTCGTGTTTGGTAAGTATGGAGGGTGTTCTAAGACCTCATTCCGATCCGCACGAAACGTTTTGACTCATCGAGCAACCGTCCTGTACGGTAATGCATTTTCGCCACAGGCTTCAAGTAATCCTCGATAACATTCTGATGCATTTTTGCCACGGGCAACCTCGATTTCAATCCATGAACGCTGATCACCTTTTGATAACATGTGTTAGAGCGGTGAAATCGACACTCTTCACTTCAACGCCACACAGCAACAACACTCCCAACTAGATGCCCGTCAAATGCACACTACACATCGACAACAGTGCCACCTGACCGCTTCCACATCCTATTTCCGCGTGCTCGATCTCCTGCGAGTGTCTGGACTACGTTGCTACTACTGTATTTACAGCCCTCGTATCTGTTTCTCTCTGCAATTTGGAAGTTGTTTGCAAGGATCACTACATCATCATCAAAGACCGCCAGTGTTTTTGCAGCCTGCTCTTCTTACTCCACTTCGGATATCATTTGTTGCCAACTCTTTTCTCCATTCTCTGATCACTTAATCCAGAACATAATTGAACGGGAGTAGGGAGAGGCTATCTCACTGTCTTGGTCCTGTTTCCGACAGCTGACCTAAAAACTTAACTTGTGAATACGCGTCTATGAGAGTCTGTTGGATCGAGGCTAGCGATTTTTTTTTATCGACTCCGAACTACCTGAGAATGTTTACAAGAGTCTCACGATTCACTGAATCACAGCCCTTCTTGAAATTCAGAAATGATATTCATCCTTTTCTGTCTTATTGTCCTAATCTTGATCAATGATTTGAGGATGAAAATTTGTTTTGGACATGAACATCCTTTGCGGAACCCTGCCTAGTATTTCCCCTATTGTTTATCCAGGTTGGCCTACTTCCCAGTTTGAAATGCTTTCGACAATATGTTGTAGGCGATGTGAAGAAAAAAGAGATGCCTCGGCAGTTAATGATACCCGTTTTATCACCCCTTTTTTTATGTGTAAGGGGTGAATCAGAGCATTCTTCCACTCCTTTGGGATTTCTTTTGCCCAAATATGAGCCAAAATTCTTTCCAACTGTCAACACACAATTTTGCATGCGTATTTAAAATATTCTGCCGTGATAGTCTTTCCCAGGAGCCTTGTTTTTTAGCTCTTTAATATACTCTTGAATTCTTTATTAGGAGGATGTGAATTCTGCAGTTTTCTATGGGTGTTCCAAAAACAAGTCCTTCCTCAGAGGTGTCACTGTTCAAAGGTTTCTGAAAATAATAAGCTAAGTGTTCGCAAATATTCTTGTTGGTCGTGATGAGCTCTCCATCCTCATTCTTAAGACCCGTGTCCCAGGATTGGATCGCTTAGTTTTATTCTTAAAAACTCCGTAAAATTCCCCGGCATTATTTTTCTTAACACGTTGAACGCCAAACGATTTTTTAAACCTTCCCGTTGGGTCGTGTTGTTTATATTATTAAAGTAGAAAACTGCGGACTAAAATATAAGTGCGCATAAATGGAATGAAAAAAATATGTTTTTCTGACAGTATTCGTAGCGGTCCAGGCAAATTTTCCTCACATTTACAGGAAATACTTTCATTTAGATATTTTTGTGTCATTCGTGCTTCGGTTCATGTTTTGAGCCATGTACGTAATACTGGACTAACAAAACACTTAATAAAATGTTGAAGAATACGACGATGGTGTTTTTGCTAGTTGCTTTACGTCGCACCGACACAGATAGGTCTTATAGCGACGATGGAACAGGGGGACAGGGAAGGGCTAGGAGTGGAAAGGAAGCGGCCGGAACCACGGAAAACCATTTCCAGGGCTGCCGACAGTGGGGTTCGAACCTACTATCTCCCGAATGCTGGATACTGGCCGCACTTAAGCGACTGCAGCTATCAAGCTCGGTAACAACGATGATGTAAACCAGAGGTGTTCACGCTGGTCATTCCGTCCCGTGGGCGCTCAGCGCTGTAAGTGGGCGGGCAGGCGATGAGCGTATGCTATTCAACCACTGTGACGTTGTGGTTACGTCACAGGCCGTGAAGGTCACTCTCGATCACTGCGGCGATATCCGAGTTTGAAATGGAGGCTGAAAATAATGAAAGAAAGATGGCAGAAATCCACGTAATTTTCAATGTACGTTGTAAGAAATAACTTATTTGTGTTCATTGCAGTTCATGTGTTTTGACCGGGCGAGTTGGCCGTGCGGTTAGGGGCGCGCAGCTGTGAGCTCGCATCCGCGAGATAGTGGTTTCGAATTCCACTGTCGGCAGTCCTGAAGATGCTTTTCCGTGGTTTCCCATTTTCACACCAGGCAAATGCTGGGGCTGTACCTTAATTAAGGCCACGGCCGCTTCCTTCCCATTCCTAAGCCTTTCCTGTCCCATCGTTGCCGTAAGACCTATCTGTGTCGGAGCGACGTAAAGCAAAGAGCAAAAGAAAAATAAGTATTTTGACCGGATACAATAAAAAGTTAGGCTTACATCCACAAATATTTTTGTAATGTACGTAACGAATTACGTCCGCCTCTGTGGTGTAGTGGTTAGCGTGATTAGCTGCCACCCCCGGAGGCCCGGGTTCGATTCCCGGCTCTGCCACGAAATTTGAAAAAGTGGTAGGAGGGCTGGAACGGGGTCCACTCAGCCTCGGGAGGTCAACTGAGTAGAGGTGGGTTCGATTCCCACCTCAGCCATCCTGGAAGTGGTTTTCCGTGGTTTCCCACTTCTCCTCCAGGCGAATGCCGAGATGGTACCTAACTTAAGGCCACGGCCGCTTCCTTTCCTCTTCCTTGCCTATCCCTTCCAATCTTCCCATCCCTCCACAAGGCCCCTGTTCAGCATAGCAGGTGAGGCCGCCTGGGCGAGGTACTGGTCATACTCCCCAGTTGTATCCCCCGACCAAGAGTCTGAAGCTCCAGGACACTGCCCTTGAGGCGGTAGAGGTGGGATCCCTCGCTAAGTCCGAGGGAAAAACCGAACCTGGAGGGTAAACTGATGATGATGATGATGATGATGATGATGATGATGATGATGATGATGATGACGTAACGAATTACAATTTTTACTAGGCCTTCACTTTAAGAGGTGATTTAGAAACAGTTCTAATATAATACGGAGTTAAGGTGGATAAGCTCTGGCTTATGGTTGTTTGGGTTTCAATCAGTCGCTACTGATCTGCATTTAGGGCGGTCGCCCAGGTGGCAGATTTCCTATCTGTCGTTTTCCTAGCCTTTTCTTAAATGATTGCAAAGAAATTGGAAATTTATTGAACATCTCCCTTGGTAAGTTATTCTAATCCCTGCCCCAATTTGTCCTCTTGAATTCCAACTTAATATTCGAAACTTAAATTACCTGATAAACTCATCAGTCATGCTTACCGGGAATAAAATTAGTGAGGTTATTTATTTGAAGGCTTGCTATATTTGTATTGTTGTACTTTAATCTTGGACAGTAAATATCTGTGTCCTCACTCGTGATGAAACTCTCTCTCGCCATTTGGAGGCTAGCTATTATCATGGGACGCCTGTTAAATTTGAAATGCTATTTTCAAAAATTCAGTGAAAAGGGAAGTCACACTACAACACTTTGCAAAATCATTGTCGCATTGTGTAATTATATTACTTTTTGCTTAATGAATAACAGGAAATTTACATTAAAATACATGGAAATACTGTCTTTCCCATCCAAGGAATTGTAAATCGTAGCTTGTGCGTTTAAACCCTGTACATTTGTAGACTTTAACACAAAAATTATAACGTGTAAGTTTTCTTTGAATGGATAACTATAAGAAAATAAAACAGACTGTTTATATCGAGCGCAGTACGAATTAAACCGGAATATCTTCAATAGTGGAGGAGAGCTTCGTAATCACATTCAAACGCAAATGCTCTCTCGCTTCCCTGCAAAGTGTGTTCGCTCTCTCGCTTCACTGTAACGTATGCTTCTTACGTAAGCTGCCCGCATTTACGTCACGTCAGCCCGGCCGCACTGGGCTAGCCTCAACGGGCGCCCAGCTGAGCACCTCTGATGTAAACAATAAGATAGTTATTTTTGTACTTCGCAGTATTCTTACTCGCAATGCAGACGTACTGAACTTTCCGCAGGACCACAATTGCCCGTAGCTTAAATTATTTCCATTTAACAACGGGCCTCTGCTCTCCAGGAAATAGTAAGTGCAGTGGCGCTCCCTGCGGACCGCTGTGGTCTGACGGAAAATTCGGCCGGCGGTCAAAATTTTCGTTTTCGTACCATCACTTCGCATTCTTGACGATTTTGGCAGTCCTTTCTCTCTGTGGTTAGAGCATCATCTGTTTCATGTTCTGGATATTTCCTGCAGTGGTTCGTTACACTCGTTGTTGCTCCAGGGATGTTTTCTCTTCTTTGCCAGGAATATCGTATGTTCGGCTGCCTATTGGATTTTCTTCGTAATTTCTTTTGGTCCATACGTGTCAAATGATTCGTGCTTTTCTGGTTCTTCACCATGTTTTCTGGATTGATCTTGGAGTTTTCTATCCTAAATCTTTTGGTTTTAAATGGGGTTCTTTTGTTGGTTTTAGGTATGAACCTTATCTTTACCCCACACGGGTAATGGTCAGTCTACGTTGGCTCCCTTTTGAAGCCTGACAGTCGTTATTTCCCAGGGGCTGGAGGTTGCCACCATGATTGTCACGCGATCAATTTGAAATTCTGCCAAACTGGGATTCGGCGATCGCCACGTCAACATCCTTTTGGTTTCTTTCTCGAACCGGGTGGACATGAAATTCAGATTGAACGATCACAGACTTCAGTCTGCCTTTGTCCGTTCTCATGCGTCCTTTTATGGCGTAGATATCTTCCAACTATTTTCTTATAGGCCTATTTATTTTCTTTCCTAATTTACGCATTGAAGTTGCCCATTAGAATTTCTACGTGATGGTCAGGTTCTTGCATCAGTTCTCTTACAAGTAGTTCGGCTCCATTGCTAAATGGTTAGCGTGCTGGCCTTTGGTCACAGGGGCCCCGGGTTCGACTCCCGGCAGGGTCGGGAATTTTAACCATAAGTGGTTAATTCCGCTGGCACTGGGGCTGGGTGTATGTGTCGTCTTCATCATCATTTCATCCTCATTACGACACTCAGGTCGCCTACGGGTATCAAATCAAAAGACCTGCATCTCGCGAGCCGAACTTGTCCTCGGACACTCCCGGCACTAAAAGCCATACGCTATTTCATTTCATTTTTTCTTACAAGTAGGGACCAGCATCTTTGACTTCTTCTGGATTCCTTTTGTTATCCTTGTTGGGTGTTATCGTCATCATCATCATCATCAACAACAACAACAACAACATTAGATATAGAAAGAAGAATTTTTCTCTTTTGTTTTCAGAATGTATTTCAAATGCTAATCTTGCTTAATGTTTGATATTATTTTAGTTTGTTCGTATTTTTAGATAGAGAACCCACTTGGTAGCCATAATCGTTAAGACGTTCTCTGTGATTTGACTCGGAGGTTAGCTGGTTTGAATCCCGTTGGTGAAAAATATCACCACCAGAATGTTACAGATTTGGGTAGGATAGCTGGTGGTATGCACCATGTGACGCCCTTGATGGTAATTCATCCGTCGGATGGAGACGTTACGCATTGAACAGACCTCTTGGTTTAATTCAACGGGAGTAGGCTATGTGCCGACAGCAGGTTTCACCCCCTCCCTACCTCATTATCATCATCTCACTCCCAGACGGCACGCAGGTCGCCCGTGGATGTCAAAAAAAAAGACCTGAACCAGGCGAGCCGATCATGTCTCAGGACATTTCCGGCACTAAAAGTCATACGCTAAATAAAAAATGCATACATAAATTAGAGAAAATTGTTGTATCGTAGCTAAAGGCAAATCTGCCAGTAAAATAGTTCTGTAATTATGTACTTCCTTCTTCCTGTGCGATAAAGTGTTTACTGCCCGTTTGTTATCAGTTGCCCTTGGTCAACGATGTTCAAGGTCATCTGTGACACGGAGTTCATTACTACATATTTCACACTAACGATTCTATGTTGATGTCCTCACTAGCGATTTTACTGCCTGTCTGTCTCGCACGGAGAAGTTGTTAAACGGATGCTTGAGTTGAGTTTGAAAATTTATTGAAAATTATTGACTTCCTTCCTGTATTACATTTTTGCAGTTCGAGAAGAAATAACTATGGTAATCCGTATGTTGGCTGTAATACCATGGACCAAATTCTAAGAATGTTTAAGGACCAGTTTTTAGTAGTGGTCACGGAGTGGTGATTAGCTAAAAAAAATTCATGCGGTTCAAATAACCCACTCATGGCAGGTCACGAAGGAGGGGAGAGTTTAGACCTTCGTTTGTTTGACCATAAGGAAAAAAAAACATTTCTTATCTGCACAGAACTCTAAAAAGTTTCTGGGATTTAATAATCCAATGGAAAATACCAACTCTTACATCTTCAAATTATAATAGGCAATAATAAATGCTGGTGTGCTCCTCTGTAGTGTAGTTGTTAGTGTGATTACCCGAAGGCCCGGGTTCGATTTCCGAAATTTGTACGAAGGCTGGAAAAGGGGTCCACTCAGCCTCGGGAGGTCAACTGAGTAGAGAGCGGGGGGTTCCCACCTCAGCCATCCTCGAAGTGGTTTTCCGTGGTTTCCCAATTTTCCTCCAGGCAAATACCGCGATGGTACGTAACTTAAGGCCACGGTCGCTTCCTTCCCTCTTCCTTGTCTATCTCTTCCAATCTTCCCATTCTCCCCACAAGTCTCCTGTTCAGCATAGCAGGTGAGGTCGCCTGGGCGAGGTATTGGTCATTCTCCCCAGCTGTATCCCCAACCCGAAGTATCACACTTCAGGACACTGCCGTTGAGGCGGTAGAGGCGGGGATCCCTCGCTGAGTCCGAGGGAAAAACCAACCCTGGAGTGTAAACGGATTAAAACGAAAAAGAAGTGCCGGTCAGCAGCGTGTAATTTTTAGTCATTTATTTATAGGATAACATCGCTCAAAGCTGAAGAACAATGATTTGAAAAGGCAGCCGTCCTTTGGACTCGAACCCGAGTTCTCGTTAATTTTACCAAAACAGTCATTATCGAGAAGTTTTCAGTTCATGATAGACCATTCGAAAGATTCTCAATTTGATCTCTGAACATACATTTCGTCACTAAGACGGTCACTTTTGCAGGCTAGGGTTGTATTTATGTTAGTGTGCGAATTGGATTTGTTGTGACCTTCAGAGAACATTTTTAAGCTGTAGCCTGTACATTAGGTTCCGCCCATAGGCTCCGGTTATGTTCCGTGAAAGCCTAAGAGAAGGTCAAGGAGAGCGCTCCTCATACGTACGGTAGGTGTACATTAACGGGTTAATTCAGTAGGACTCTCTACCGTCAGCGGTCGTTAACTGAGTACGGTGAGAGATTCTTATTCCGTTAGGGGTTCACTTAGCCAACTCCTCCACGGCATCGGGTGACGGCTAGTAATGACAACAACAACAACAACAACGTCGACGATGGCGACGGTGAACGCACAGTGACTGTAGAGACAGGGATTTGCACTTCAACTTACAACTACAGTATCCGACTCTATCAATCAGTTTTACAAGCTGAGCTATTATTCCACTGGCCAACCCGTCGATAAATCTACATACCGTACTTTTATTAAACTATAGCAGTCCTCGCTTTCCATTGCCTTAAAATAATAGGAATCAAAGATGAAGCCATTTATGTTGTGCTTAATATAACAAGGGACTAACATGTTCTGTGCATTAAACCATACAATAATGTGTCTAATTTAGTGCAAGTAAGTAATAACAAAAGTGTCCCGCGGTGTAGGGGTAGCGTGCCTGCCTCTTGCTCAAAGGCCCCGGGTTCGAATCCCGGCCATAACAGGGATTTTTACCTGTAGAGGAGAGAGGGGCAATGGGACGCACCCCACTAAATCCCCTCCCCTGGTAGCAAGCATTCTGTAATCTGCTTCAATCTAATGGGGAGTCGAATGCCAGCCTGAGTTGCGTATGTTTCTTGTGCTGTGCAGAAATATTCGTTTTGTTACATCATCTTACATCAGAAGAGTTCAATTTATATTAAGGCACGTACTAAACGGTCCACTTTTTATTCGAAAGTCTTCAGTTTTCTGAATGTGAAGTGCGATATCTTGTGATACACACGTCATTTCCATTTTTCCTTCATCGGTTATAAAATGGCAGGTACCGGGCGAGTTGGCCGTGCGGTTAGGGGCGCGCAGCTGTGAGCTTGCATCCGGGAGATAGTGGTTTCGAACCCAACTGTCGGCAGCTCTGAAGATGGTTTTCCGTGGTTTCCCATTTTCAGACCAGGCAAATGCTGGGGCTGTACCTTAATTAAGGCCACGGACGCTTCCTTCCCACTCCTAGCCCTTCCCTATCCCATCGTCGCCATAAGACCTATCTGTGTCGGTGCGACGTAAAGCAACTATAAAAAAAATGGCAGGACAGAAGGTGTGGAGATGTCTACAGGGGTAATCGTACGCGCTCTGCGTCACATTACCCCTTCAGTGCCTACAATTCTGTTCTCACCTTATTCAGTTGGCTAGGCTATTTTACGGCATGACGATGATTGAACTACGTCTTGTTGCCTATGAATTTGCGGACACGCCGGGCTGAGTGGCTCAGACGGTTGAGGCGCTGGCCTTCTGACCCCAACTTGGCAGGTTCGATCCTAGCTCAGTCCGGTGGTATTTGAAGGTGCTGAAATACGTCAGCCTCGTGTCGGTAGATTTACTGGCACGTAAAAGAACTCCTGCGGGACTAAATTCCGGCACCTCGGCGTCTCCGAAAACCGTAAAAGTAGTTAGTGGGACGTAAAGCCAATAACATTATTATTATTATTATTATTATTATTATTATTATTATTTTTAATTTTCGGACAGGAACATTAGTTCTAACAATTTTTAACAACTCTACTGAATTAGCTGGCCAGCAAGGACTGGGCGCAAGGTTTCTTGACAAGAAACGCAGAACTCGGTCTGCGGAAGCACGAAGCAACTAGTGTAAGCAGAAATTTATCATTTAATAAAGCAGAAGTTGACAGACTTTATCATAATCTCTTGACTGTCAGTGAAAAACGTAAGTTTCCTCCGTCACGTATTTATAACGTTGACGAAACCAGCATTTGGGCCGTCCGGAAGCCGCAAAGTTCAAAATCAAGTAAGGACAGCTACCAGCTTAGAACGAAGACTAAATATTACTGTATGTTTCGCCTTGGATCCTACGGGTAATTATATACCACCCATGTTTATACTGTGCATCCTAGAGTGAGAATGTCCACTGCAATAACACGTGGAGGTCCTCCGGGAAGCATTTACGTGTACTCCAAGTCAGGATGGATGCATGAGGACTTGTTCCTGACGTGGCTCAAGCATTTCGCTGCACACACGCAATCATCAGTGAAGAATCAAACTCTTCTTTTCGAGTCGCACATCACTTTCCTCCTTTAACTTCTGCAAGGAAAACGGAAAATCAGTATTAGAGGAGTTGGAAAAGAAGAAAGAGAAACGAATGTACGTATTGTCAAGAAGACTCGAGTTGCAAATTCACGAAAATGAAGACGACAAGGAAGGAAGGTACTTTTTCAAAACAACAATAGTTCCTCAGATGAAATATGGGATGATTAACTTCGTCAAGATGATAGTAATTACACAGAAAAAGTGGTATTTGAGTTGCCACAGAGGAATACCACCAACGATATTTGTTTCTTCTGTGGTGAAAGAAGTACATGCATGCTATTGCCCCACATGGGTGGGTAATTGTACGCAAAACCAATTTCTATATTTTGATAGAAGACTCGGAAACTTTACTACTTGTGTAGTTGTATTCCACACTCCATATTCCTAACTATATTTCCTATCATACTGAAGTATTGTAGACATTTTTGATCCAACATAGTACCTCATACAGGTGTATTGCCTTTTTTTTAATGCTGTTTGTTCGGGGCGTCGACCCATGTGGACCTTTTGCCCCTAACTGGCACCATATTGTATGATCCTGCGTGAAAGATGGCGGTAGTGTGGAATGTTGTGTGTAAGGAAAGGAAGATTAAGGACGTCACAAACGCCCAGTCTCCAGGCCAGGGATATTAATCTTTACAATAAAAAAGCCCTGACCCGGCCGGGTATCGAACCCGGGGCCGCAGGGTGACAGGCGGACTCGTTGACCCCCCTACACCGCGGAGCCGGACGGTGTTACGCTTTAGATGCGTGCAATTGCCCCTCTCTTCCCTATCTGAGGGCTGGTTCGAGGTCCACTGAGCCTACATTATTATAAATCGAGAAGCTACCTGACGGTGAGATGGCGGCACCGGTCTAGAAGTCCAAGAATAACGGCCGAGAGGATTCGTCGTGCTGACCACATGACACCTCGCAATCTGCAGGCCTTCGGACTGAGCAGCGGTCGCTTGGTAGGACATGGCCATTTGGGGTTGTTTTTTAATTAATAACAAAAATAAACCGAAAGAATGCGCCTTCTCCCTATGATTTGGTATACAGAGAAAAGAAATTAAATAGGCAATAAGGGAATTACGATAACTTTTTCCCATTACTATTGTGTGTTCGAAAAATGCACTGTACTTACAAGTTGTTGTAGTTAGCGATAGAAAGGGGGTGGAGTCGGGGTAGGGAGCATTGGGTGGATTCGAACCACCGCAATTTATACCCTATCGTCCAAATACAGCGCCTCTACTAACGAAGCAACTACATCCCACCGTTGGAGCAGGTCCATAACCTCCAGTTGGCGATGACTTATGATATTAATGAGTTTGTCGACCAGAAATTGGATCGCAGTGATGTCTACAAACCGGATACTACGCATGCTTCCGCTTCATGCCCAGAACTGTACAGGCTTAACCTGATTGGCGAGTCTCTAATATGAAAGATTCTTCGATTTTAGCTAGCGGCCAGACTTTGCGTGGTTGAGTATACATTACACACCACCATTCTGGCTGACTATCTATCATAGGAAGCTATTCAACGTTGCTGATTACAAGATCTTGGCCCAATAAATACGGAACCATCTGTGTCACTAAACATTTCGTGTAGCTATTGCTAGCCTCGTGCAACCCTTGTAAGGTAGGGTCTCCGGCGAGGGTGGGCGGCATCTGCCTTGTGTGAGGATAGTATTGTGTGTGAGTTGCAGGGATGTTGGGGGCAGTACAAACACCCAGTCCCAGAACCAGCGGAATTAACTACACAGTTCAAGAAATTAGGGGAACATGTTTTTGAACTATGCCATGCTCCACAAAACAATACCTCACACCCAGGTATATTACCAGCTAAACCTTTATTCTTTACCGCTGAAGTCTACAAAAGAACATCGATGGATTCACGTTCATTTTCAGAACACAGACGGAAATGTCCAAATAGGTGCGAAAAGAAAGTGATAACAGTCCTCCAGGGTGGATTTTTATCACAGTTGGAGAGCTTCAGTATGGTGTATGTCCTCCACGAGCATTTATCACAGCTTGGTACCTACGTGGCATGCTCCGTATAAGTCGACGGAGGTCACATTGCGGTATCAGGTCCCACTCTTCAATGAGAGCCTGTTCGAGGTCTTGGAGAGTCTATGGTGGAACAGAACGCCCACGAACACTTCTGTCAAGCCTATCCTACACATGCTCGATGGGATTAAGGTCGGGAAACACTGTTGGCCATTCCATCTCTTGAATGTCCAATTCTCGCAAGACAGCTCTGGTGATGCGCGCTATATGAGGCCTGGCATTGTCGTGCATGAGTACGAATTCAGGGCCAACACCGTATGCAGCAACCAACACATGCTGTAGCAGTATCTGTTCGATGTACTCTGCAGCGGTAAGATTACCACGGACGACGACAAGATCCGTACGGCCATCATTACTGATGCCACTCCACACCATCACAGAACCTTGTCCGAATCGGTCGCCTTCCTGGACAACATTAGACATGTACCGCTCACCACGGCGTCTCCATACACGTTGACGTCCATGACGCTGTGCCAGGGAGAAATCTGAACTCGTCTGTGAACAACACAGGTCTCCATTGGTGAAGGGAAATGGAAAAAGCTGTATTCATATATTAGGAATCAAAAAGGAAAAGGAATCCAAATTCCTACAATGGTGGGAGAAGAGGGTGAACACTATTTAACAGATACTGAGAAAGCAAACCTCTTTAGTAGGGAATTTCGAGATTCAGTAGAAGATTGTCAGGACTTGGAAACCGTAACAGAAGATAGAGAGGCAGAGACACAGAGGGAAACAAGAAGCTTCTCATTCACAAATGAAGATATTTTCAGAGAAATCCAACTGCTTCAGCAAGGAAAAGCAGCAGGAAGTGATCAAATTACTGGGGAGGTATTAAAGACAATGGGGTGGTATATAGTGCCTTATTTAAAATTTCTCTTTGACTATGTCATAAATAATAGTGTAATACCAAAGGAATGGAAGGAATCTATAATAATACCAATTTATAAAGGAAAGGGTGATAAAAGGAAACCAGAGAACTACAGACCAATCAGCCTGACCAGTATAGTTTGTAAAATACTGGAGATTTTAATAGCAAAGTACATCAGAGGGATATGTGATGATAAAAATTGGTTCATGAGGAGCCAGTATGGATTTAGAAAGAAATTTTCTTGCGAGGCACAACTGGTGGGATTTCAGCAGGACATATCAGATCAGTTAGATCCAGGAGGCCAGTTAGATTGCATAGCCATAGATCTTTCCAAAGCCTTTGATAGAGTGGAACATGGAATATTATTAAAGAAATTGGAGGGAATAGGATTGGATGTAAGGGTTATACGTTGGATAAGAACATTTCTAAATTCAAGGGTTCAGAAAGTCAAAGTAGGAAATAATATATCACAGGAAGAGAAAGTCTGGAAGGGAATTGCAGAGGGTAGTATAATCGGTCAGTTACTTTTCTTAATATACGCAAATGATTTAGGGAACAATATAACATCGAAAATAAGATTGTATGCAGATGACATAATTGTTTATAGAGAAATAAATAACATTGAGGATTGTTCAGAATTACAAAGGGACCTTGACAGTATCCAAGAATGGGTTGAAGAAAATAATATGAAGATTAATGGAGGCAAATCAACTGTTACAACATTTACAAACAGGAGCTTTAAAACTGAATTTGAATATACTTTGGATGAAGTAGTTATCCCAAAAGATGGCAAGTGCAAATACTTAGGTGTGAGATTTGAAAGTAATTTGCACTGGAAGGGTCATGTTGATGACATTGTTGGGAAAGCATACAGATCGTTACATGTCTTAATGAGACTACTTAAAGGATGCAACAAAGAATTAAAAGAAAAAAGTTACTTAAGTATGGTTCGTCCATTATTGGAATATGCAAACAGTGTTTGGGATCCTCACCAAGAATACCTAATAAAAGAACTAGATGGTGTGCAGAGGAAAGCAGCAAGGTTTGTAACAGGGGATTTCAGGAGAAAGAGTAGTGTATCAGAAATGTTAAAGGAACTTGGGTGGGAAACTTTAAGTAAGAGAAGGGAGAAAACTAGACTTATAGGATTATATAGAGCCTATACAGGAGAAGAAGCATGGGAAGATATCCGTGAGAGGTTTCGGTTGGAAAATTATTATATTGGTAGAACTGACCACAAGTACAAAATTAGAAGGAATTTTAGCAGAAGCGATTGGGGTAAATTATCTTTCATTGGGAAGGGCGTGAAGGAGTGGAACAGTTTACCAGGGGTAGTGTTTGATCCTTTTCCAAAATCTGTACAGATATTCAAGAAGAGAATAAACAACAACAGAGATAATAAATTAAATGTTAGAGGGCATTCGACCAGTGCAGGATATTGTAAATAATAAATGTGTGTGATTAAATTAATTCCATCCCCTGGTCTAAGGAGTTTGGACAGCCCAAGTAGGGGACTGCCTGTAGGGGTGAAGTACAGTGGGGACCTCGAGGGCCCTGGGACCGCTACGGTAGCTGTGAAGGCCCTTCAGGAACTCTGAAAAGTGGTGGCAAAAGAGGCTCTGGTTAAGACGCAGCAGGTCGTTATGCTACTTAGGTTCCAAAATGGGTAAAATATAAATATGTAAATAAATTCAGTGTTAATTTTAATCTTATACCAGTTGTATAGTATTATTAGAAGTAATTTCACATACTGTACTGTATATGAGTTGACTATGTTTGTAAGATATTATAAGTAGAATTTTGTAAACAATATAAATTTATTAAGGATGATGTGTGTGTTTAACAGAAAAAATTATTAGCGTAAATTGTATAATATTGTATTCTAGGAAATTTTTCTTCGTCTCCTGTTAATTTAAAATTTAGTGCTTGACAATAATGTATTTTAGTGTACCATTTGCCACCGAGGTAGACACCTCATTTGCAAAGAAAGAGATTTTGATTTTTTTTATTTTTTTAAAAAAGTTGCCAGTTGACGTGGGTACGGGCAAACAGAAGGCGAGCTGCGCGATGTTGCTGCGTCAAACGGGGCACTTGAACAGGACGTCTGAGCCGTAAGGACACTTCTCTTAACCTGTTCTTAATGTTTGGTCAGACGCCGTGGCTCCAGTGACCCTCTTGAGGTCTTGTTGCAGTTCTCTGGCAGTTGCTGAACGATGCCGCAACACACAGATGGTCGGTTATCGGCCATCCTGTGGAGTTGTCATGCGTCCACGACCTTGTCCAACCCTCCTTGTGAACTGGCCTCTCTCATTGTAGCTATTCCACAAGCGTTGAATAACTGACGGTGAGACATTGAGATCCACAGTAACACGACGAAAAGTGCATCCTTCCTGGATCAAAGTGACGGCCCTTGCGACTTGAACCTCGTTAAGATGTCTCATGGGATGTGCTGGTTTACGTACAATGTGCTCAAATGACCGCAGTAGTCTGTACCTCACAACGACACACGAACGCACAGCTATTCACTTTGTTTTGGGGGGTCACCTGACAGTTTAATGCATGGCTACGTCTACAGATGGAGTATAACGTCGATTTGACATACCCTGAGTAGCTAAGGTCTCAAGGTATGCTGTACGACCATTGGAACCCCATCTACCAAATTAACGTTCACATACCAGACGTTACAAAACATGTTCCGCTGATTTTTTTTAACTTCTTATTTAAGGTCAAACTTTCTGACCCAGCCAGGAATCGAATCCAGGGCCCTCTGAACCTAAGGCGATTATGCTGACCATACAGCCAAGGAGTCGGACATCCGTTTCACTGTTAGTATTCCTCTCGCCGTATTCCTCAGGCCAGGTCAGGAATTTTTACCTGGATCTGAGGGATGGTTCGAGGTCTATTCATCTTACGTGATTACAATTGAGGAGCTATCTAACTTTGAGATAGCGGTCTTGGTCTAGATAATCAAGAATACTGGCTGAGAGGACTCGTCGTGTTGACGACACGACACCTCGGAATCTGCAGGCCTTCGGACTGAGCAGCGGTTGCTTGGTAGGTCATGGCCCTTCGGGGCTGTTGTACCCTGGGGTTTGGTTTGGTTTGGTTTGGTTTGGTGGCTGTATGGTTTGGGTCACGTAGCTATCAGCTTAAATTCGGGAGATAGTAGGTCCGAACCCCACTATCGGCAGTCCTAAAATGTTTTCCGTGGTTTTCCATTTTCACACCAGGGAAATACTGGTGCTATACATTTATTAAGGCCATGGTCACCTCTTCTCATTTCTAGTCCTTTCCTATCCCATCGTCGTCGTAAGATCTATCTGTGTCGGTGCGATGTAAAGCAAATTGTAAAAATAGCTAATGAATTCACGTTGAACGCTAAGAAAGATTTTATGAAGTTCCTTTTATTGTGATTGCGGTTACTACTTTAATGGGATGCAAACCTAAATCTGTGTAAATTTCTTTGAATTCATAAATTTCGCCGTTGCTGTGTGTCCCCTTAAATCGTTGTCATTTTATTGCCTTCGACAGCCTTAGTAAAGTCGAAGATTTGATCCAGTGAGCTGTTACGCTTAAAAACTGCGCTTGCGCCCTTACCACACATCTATAGTTGTGTAAATATACATGAAATTATTTTCTGAGTCTTGCTCGATTAGAGTGGATTATTGCTCATAGTGGCATAATACTCTCGTGCCAGAGTGTTCGACCGCTTAGGGCCTATGTTTTACACCCGAGCTTTCAGCATTCAGTTATTAATTATTTCTCTACACACCTTTTGAAATGTCATGAAAAATTAACTTGAAGGTAGTCACTACTTTTCAGGACGCTTGTCCGTGTGATGCTGTTTTTCAGGACAATTTTTTTAGTTTCCGAATACTTGCGGTATCGTATATATCATGCCCATGCATCCTTTTTAAATATCTCACAAAATTTGATCTACGGTTCTTAGATCCTCTGATGAAACATAGTTCAGTGAACATTTTTTACATACTGTTACAATGCTCTCACCTGTAAACTTGGTAGGCACTTCTTCAAAATAATAATAATAATAATAATAATAATAATAATAATAATAATAATAATAATAATAATAATAATAATAATAAAGTTAGACGACTCAGTTGTACAGTACAATGGAGATACCAGACCGAGGAAGTACGAAGCATTTACCGAGAGCTTGTTTACGGAGAACCATTCAACTGCCATGTTAAGTGTTTGCTAACTTAATACATTGAGCTCTTCGACATTTGACTTGATTTAAACATTTAGTATCATCTTCATATAACACTGAACTCGCATTAGACCCTGTGTTATAAAGTAGTGTCATTTATTTGTACAAGAAATAGAAACCGGCCTAAGACAGAACCTTGTGGAACTCCATTTTGTATATGAAGTTCGGTCGATCGAACTCCTCCCACTTCAACCGCTTGGTTTCGATTACTCAAGTATGAAACTTGAATTTTCAGCCGTTCGCCCTTAACAGCATGATAATTGAATTTTAATAGTGTTTGGAGGACTTACAATTTTTCAGCCGGTCATATTTTGTACCTGGAAGTATACAGTAGTGCCGAGTGACCTAATATATTGTCTTGTCTTGAAGGATAGGCCTTGTCAACCCTACACCTGCCCCTCCTCGCATGCACACACTCTTTTCTCTTTTGACGACACCTTGTTCATATCGCTCGATCATGTCAGTTAATAGTTGCCCATCTCGCTGAACTTAACTATTATTTCTTCATGCTCTGACTGATCCATCTTTCACCTGCCATGCACTACTACTGGAAATAGTGCTGGAAATTAAGTAATTGTTAGAACAACATAAAATACATTTCTGAACGCTTTCCGTAAGACGCATTCTTCTCTCTAATATAACTTTCGCCAGTCCTTGGGCGACTGCTCGTTCTACTTAAGAACGAGAAGAGTCATGTCTTTCTGTAGTGAGTGAATGATTCCTTTCGCCATAGTACCCGAATCAAATATCCGGAACCATACACTAGATTTGTGGCTACCAAAACATGAAGTCGTTTGTGACTTGCCACAAATAATCATCATTATCATGATCATCATCAGAGCCTATTCTTTCCCCTCTTTAGGCGATGTGTTCCCCATCTTGCTTCACATTCTTTTGTATTTTGAAGATCTCATCTGGTATGTTCCCACAGTTCACCTCCTACCCACTGGCTTCCTGTCTTGAGCAACATCATTCCTCCTTCATTCCGTAGAACACAAACACTGTTGAGAGAATACTCCAAGATAAATGAGAGCCCTGACTTGCCCATCCACTCCAATATCCCTGACCTTCAGAGAAACCGATTGAAATCTAGACATCCGCCAGTTAAGTTCGCTCAGAAGCTCACAGAAGACAATTTCAACCCCTGTGCCCAACGGAAGGAAGATTGGTTCTCAAAAACAGGTGAACATCTCTGGCCTTTCTTCCCACCTAATTCGAGGTCTGATCTCCCAAGAAGAACTTGGAACATCCTTAATAGGATTCGATGTGGTCATGGTGTCTGTGCTGCGTCCCTTAGTGAAAGATACAATCCCCCGAGTGTGATTGTGGTGCTCTTTTTCAAACCATCGAACACATTGTAAAGGAGTGTAGCAGAAGAGCCTACCCTGGAGATTGGTTTAATTTTCTAGAGGCAATATAGAGGCTCTAGAATGGATAACAACTTTGGACATTAAAATATAATGTACTTGCGTTCTTGTTTCTGTATATATATGCCATACGATAAATAAATAATAAATACCTCAATACCCGTCCATCCTTATAAATGGGTGTCCTTTACTCCGCTGTTCATTTTTCGGCTATCACTCTGTCACGATCTTCGACACAAAGAGGAATTTTATAGCTAGAATTCGCATCCTTACGACATATCATGTTTTAGTTTCAAAGTTCTAACTATCTGGATTTTCTGTATTAATCTTACTCTCAACGCACTTATTGAATTTTGCGCATAAATGCATATTTTGGTAAGTTTTCATTTTTGGGACATATTGCCACAGTTGTGAGAACATAAATTAATATTTTGCTGAAGGAGCACTCTGCTACCGTATGTGACAGTAGACGGTACTGCATACGACTGTCTGGAGTAGGGATGGGCGGCCAGCACCAAACCCGACAAAGTAAGGGAGAACCAACAGCTAAGGGCGGAAGAATACTTGCTTAAGAGGCTTGCTGAAACCTTTGTATGGGAAATGACACACAGATTCACCAAAACGCTGGTGCCTCGCAGGTGTGGCAAGGGACTACCAAAGGCAAAGGGAGATTGCCCTGATAGAAAATCCTCTGTAGTATTATGCCTACTAAGCTAACTGAACAGAGTTGACGAGTTCTTTCTTTGCTTTCAAAACCAAAACAAGCCTCCCATCACACCCGGGAAACTGGAGCTGGAAATGATTATTATTATTATGATGATGATGATGATTAATAACCACAACACGTACTTCTATTTTATGTTGCATGTGCTGTGGCTACTCCGACCACTACTCTTATACCTTCATATCTTCCACATAATATAAATAACATTTGTTTGAGCGCCAGTTGCTTTTTTAAGAAAAACAACAAAATTCGGTAGAGCATACCTCTTATATCAATTATCTCA
Organism: Anabrus simplex; assembly: GCF_040414725.1. Taxonomy (NCBI): domain Eukaryota; kingdom Metazoa; phylum Arthropoda; class Insecta; order Orthoptera; family Tettigoniidae; genus Anabrus; species Anabrus simplex. The sequence goes on from NC_090265.1 coordinate 182,300,751, forward strand.
AGGCGTGAGGTGATAAACTCACATATCTGGCAATATACAGGGATATGGATCAGGACAATATTAAATTACTGTTGCATTTCCACAATTGAGGATTGTACATGGAACTGGAATCACTTATTATAATTAAAAATAAAACTGAGTTTATGACTAAATTTACGTCACAATGAACAATCATTTACGTCTTTTAATTTAACAAAAGAAATATATCGTGAGATTTGCGGTACAAAGAAAAGGAAAATTTAATCTAAACAAAAAAAAGCTATTGGCATGAACTTGAAGTGAGATGTGATATCGCCGCTGATTACTCTCTTCTTCATGTTATGAATGCATAACATGTCTGATGCTTTAATTACCTGTTGTCTGCATACACCGCTGTTGAACTTGAAATTCTTGGGAAAACCTGTGAGCTGAAGTCGGGAGCCGTCTGTTGTTATCTTCTTATATAACAAGGAGTTGGCCTACATACCATGTACGCGTGTAGGGAGCTCCAATGTAATTACGTCCACTCAATATATTATAAATAATTGGAAAATATTATTGAGACATCTTGTGAAGTCCATCCTCACAAGAAGATGATGTTTCTTTATCAGCATAGTACCCGTTTCTGCTCGGATACAACCACCACTTGTAGACCTCCTCGATTATTACTTCTTCAAAACACAACTCTTAGCTCTGACCATCACACTAAGACCACTTCTTCCATTTGATACATCTGACTGTTACATATGATCTGCACGATATCAACTGCTTATGAACTGAGTACCATCAACTGAATAGATATGATGAACTGAGTGATATCATCTGAATCTCACTACCGTTGCCTCGACTTATATCACCTCGCGATGACGACTCATCTCCCCACTCACTGTTCATCCCTTCCACTTCCACATACAGTAGCTGGCGAATACTGACACTTGGTCGTAATCACGTGTCCACGCACTGATGTCATCAGTCATGTGTCGTCTAAGCGTACCCAAGCGGTCCGAGAATGACTATACCGAATGCGTCACCGGGAAATCTCCTTGTACACAACATTCCCAGTTAAACATAGCCTCGATTGCAAAATACTATGCCAGCTCATCTAGCCAAAGTTACAAGCCACAGCATGACAATATGAAACCAACAAATCTCACTTACTACAATACAGAATAATTACAAACATATTCACTTAACCTATGATTAAATACAATAATATACGCGATACCTAATTATTACAGTCTAAATGATGAGAAACAGAATATATAAAATCTAATGAATCGGGTTAATAATAATAATAATAATAATACTAATAATAATAATAATAATAATAATAATAATAATAATAATAATAAATACAGAATGGAGTCTGTAACCCTGTTGTACGGTTACAGAACGCCTCCCTCATGAAATAATCGATTAAATGAATCGATTGATTCATGAAATATATACATAATCACCTGAAATCGAGTACACCATAGATACATGTATAAAAATGCCCTTTACAAATTGGTTACTTGTTATCATCCATCTGGATGTTCGTTGTTACACATATAAAACATTGATCAATTATCATGTTCACTTTGGTTATACAGTATTATTTACATACAGATTACATTTCTTTCTCACTTCTGTCGTTTCAAACGTTCATTGAGTGTTCAAAAGTAATTCTCGAAGACATTTCATTATATACACTGTCTCCAAGCACTGGAGTTTATAGCACTGCCGTGCCTCACTTATTATCACAACACACGCTAATTTCACTGAAGTCCTGTTCGCAATGCCAGCTTCATAAAATATGGTGAATTAACATAATAATAAAATTAATCAACAAACTCACATGATATATTTCTTAAGATTTCTTATATTGTATGTTCCTACGATATTTCCTTCCTTGTCTTCTAATGAATAAGCACATTTCCCAATCCGTTTCACTACGGTGAAGTATCCCTGATATAACAAGAAAAACTTAGAAAATTGACCAGCTTCTGCTGATGACGGGAGTGGCACTCTGAGTAAAACCTTGTCACCAAGCTCAAATTCATCCAATATAATCCTACAAGGGTTATCATGCACAATCTTACCGTGTTATCCTTCTTAGGTATAATAAGTGGATTTAAATTAGGACTACATGATGGTTCAATTATATTATAATCTAGCATAATGTCAATCTGCTCTTCAACAGCGCTAGCATATTTTAACGGAATGGGATATTTCGGTCCTACAAAAGTTGAGTTATCAATAACATTAAATTTGTGTTCGTAAAGATGTGTTCTACCAGGCCGATCGCTAAAAACATCACTATGTGATATCAATAATTCACACAATTCGTCCTTCTGACTTTCCGCTAAATTACATTTCTCCACTGTCTCATACAATTCATCTCTAGAATCTCTCTGTATGGACACATGGCAGACATCAATATTTTTCCTAATATTAGGAATTTCACAAGATCCTTCCGTACTAGAACACACTTTATTCGCACTAATTTCTGACAAAACATAATATGGTAAACTGACTTCCCTGCTACTCTTTCCCCAAATAAGATTGACATTACACAGATCAAAATTTAATTTAGCCTTGTGACACGTTAACCAGTCGGTACCTAAAATAACGGCATAAACTAAATTAGGCACAACTAAGCATGGTTGGAAAATACATTCTCCACTTATGTTAATGGGGACAGCTATTTGTTTATTCACTCTTTGAGACTTGTTTCCAACAGCTGTTACGATGAACGTATTCCTCACTGGAATTTCCGCTACCTCATACTTCTCTCTTAAAACTTCCTCATACAGCTTGGAATTTACACATGACTTCTCACTACCAGAGTCCAACAAAATCTTAACTTTTCTGCCCCATATCAGCAGTTCAATCGTCGGTGTAACAGTAACACTACTTAAATTATCCTCATTACTTAATATAAGATCACTTAACAAATCTTGCCTTATATCTAAATTTAAATTACACTTATAAAATTTATTGTCTACGATTAAGTCGTCACTTAAAATATTTGAATTATTGCTACTTAGGTCACAATCATGTTCACTTACAACTATAGGCTGGTCGACATTAACATACTTATCTACCTTATACGTGAACTTACCATTTACGGACTGTCTCAGTGACCTGTTTATACAGTCCGTTGCGCGTTTAAAGTACTTGGTTCGGTTACGACTTGTTGGTTACACACCTCAGTCGGCCTCCCCTGTTGCCTATTTCCTCTAGCGTCATTATTATTATTATTATGGTCTGTATTCTCCCGCCTCCCAGCTTCTGGTTGATTACCATAATCACGCCTCCCAGTCCTGAAATTTTCCGAACTATTTTGATAGTTTCTCTCCCTGTGGAAATTATTATTAGGTCTCTCCTGATATTCTCTTCTGTAGTTACGATTATTCAAAGTCCTGTCCTGATTATTAGATTGGTTACCCCTTCCTTCTACATTCCTATTTAGTGTCCTATTATTATTCAAGCTACTACCTAAAGCATCAAAACTTTCCAACAAAATCTCCATTTCCTTAATAGTCTCCACTCTTTGCATACAAACAGCTTCTCTTATTCTAACGGGATAGTGCTTAGCCATAAGTCTAACTATATCAGCCTCAGGTCCAATACATTCTAAATTTCTCCACACCAAAACATGAGCCAAAAAGTATTCAGTCATTCTAACACCCTCGTTAGAATTATACCTGCCAAACATTACTCTCTCTCTCTCTCTACTCTGAACACCTTCACTCCAAAATTTAGCCATGAATTTCTCCTTAAATTCAGTTAGACTAGACATCGAGCTTTTATATACTTGAAACCAAGACTTAGTCTCTCCTACGAAAGCATTAGATAAGATCTCCAATACAGTTTCCCAGCTAATACTATTGTCTCTTAATTGAACAGCAAATTTCTTTTCTACTACTCTCATAAATTCCATCGGGTTGAATTCTTTCCCAGAAAACTTAGGTAAATCATGATCTCTAGTGATTAAACCATTATTTACAATTATTTCACGTACATTCTTACTATCACGCACTTCTTGCTGGAGTACTCTCTGGCAACTCAGAAATTTTTCTTCCACTGTTTCCTCAGCCCTTTCTTGAATTTTTCTTAATTCCTCTTGCAACTTTTCTTCCGATTCTCTCACCTTCTGTGATAATGATTTTTGTTCACTCTCTAGATCACCTACTTCTCCAAGTTTTCTTTCCACATGTTCTACCCTACTAATACATTTCCTAGTTTCTTGCCCCACTGTATTGGTTATCTTTTCAAACTTTTCTTCTACTAACTCATTGATTTCTCCTTTATTAGACTCGATCTTGGCACCTAATTCATCAATCTTATGCCCTTGTTTGATGCATGTCTCACTAACTTGCTCTATTTCAGTATGGAGATTGCTCCGACCCAATTCCATCTCAGCTCTGATGTCACTACACTCCCTATTTACCTTACTTTCTAAATTATTAATTTGCTTACTTATTTCTAACACCTTATGATCTATCTTATTACTAACATCATCGATCTTCTTATTAATACTAATACCCTGAGCTTCAATTTTCTCACTAATGATATTATTCTGAGATTCAATTTTCTCACTCATAATATTATTCTGAGATTCAATTTTCTCACTAATGACCGCTTCAATTTTCTCACTCATAATATTATTCTGAGATTCAATTTTTTCACTAATAACCGTTTCAATTTTCTCACTCATAATAATATTCTGAGATTCATTTTTCTCACTAATGATATTATTCTGCTCAGTCATTTTGGACATCAGCAAATTAAATAAACCCAGGTCAATCACCCCTTTACTTTGATCTTGCGTGACAGCGTTTTCCTCAGTTTCTACTATTTTCTGACTTTCAGCAGGTCCCACCTTACTCACCAACTTCCTATTTATGTTACCACCTTGGATTTCCTTGGACACAATAACCTCAGCCTCATCACCTGACTGCATATTGCTATCCTTGTCCATCTTCGGTTTCCTACTAATTTTTCGCGATCTCAAAGCTATTTCCCCTTGCAATTCCTCTGACATTACCCCTTAAATACAAACTTCAACAAAATAACCTTCCTAACATTACTCGGTGAATTTAACATGTGCGTACTCATTAAAAGAACTGATCCATGTATATTGCCATTCAGAAACACTTTTTCTGAACCTTTCGAGTCCCACGTTGCTGGCGACACGTTGTGGCTACTCCGACCACTACTCTTATACCTTCATATCTTCCACATAATATAAATAACATTTGTTTGAGCGCCAGTTGCTTTTTTAAGAAAAACAACAAAATTCGGTAGAGCATACCTCTTATATCAATTATCTCAAGGCGTGAGGTGATAAACTCACATATCTGGCAATATACAGGGATATGGATCAGGACAATATTAAATTACTGTTGCATTTCCACAATTGAGGATTGTACATGGAACTGGAATCACTTATTATAATTAAAAATAAAACTGAGTTTATGACTAAATTTACGTCACAATGAACAATCATTTACGTCTTTTAATTTAACAAAAGAAATATATCGTGAGATTTGCGGTACAAAGAAAAGGAAAATTTAATCTAAACAAAAAAAAGCTATTGGCATGAACTTGAAGTGAGATGTGATATCGCCGCTGATTACTCTCTTCTTCATGTTATGAATGCATAACATGTCTGATGCTTTAATTACCTGATGTCTGCATACACCGCTGTTGAACTTGAAATTCTTGGGAAAACCTGTGAGCTGAAGTCGGGAGCCGTCTGTTGTTATCTTCTTATATAACAAGGAGTTGGCCTACATACCATGTACGCGTGTAGGGAGCTCCAATGTAATTACGTCCACTCAATATATTATAAATAATTGGAAAATATTATTGAGACATCTTGTGAAGTCCATCCTCACAAGAAGATGATGTTTCTTTATCAGCATAGTACCCGTCTCTGCTCGGATACAACCACCACTTGTAGACCTCCTCGATTATTACTTCTTCAAAACACAACTCTTAGCTCTGACCATCACACTAAGACCACTTCTTCCATTTGATACATCTGACTGTTACATATGATCTGCACGATATCAACTGCTTATGAACTGAGTACCATCAACTGAATAGATATGATGAACTGAGTGATATCATCTGAATCTCACTACCGTTGCCTCGACTTATATCACCTCGCGATGACGACTCATCTCCCCACTCACTGTTCATCCCTTCCACTTCCACATACAGTAGCTGGCGATACTGACACTTGGTCGTAATCACGTGTCCACGCACTGATGTCATCAGTCATGTGTCGTCTAAGCGTACCCAAGCGGTCCGAGAATGACTATACCGAATGCGTCACCGGGAAATCTCCTTGTACACAACATTCCCAGTTAAACATAGCCTCGATTGCAAAATACTATGCCAGCTCATCTAGCCAAAGTTACAAGCCACAGCATGACAATATGAAACCAACAAATCTCACTTACTACAATACAGAATAATTACAAACATATTCACTTAACCTATGATTAAATACAATAATATACGCGATACCTAATTATTACAGTCTAAATGATGAGAAACAGAATATATAAAATCTAATGAATCGGGTTAATAATAATAATAATAATACTAATACTAATAATGATAATAATAATAATAATAATAATAATAATAATAATAATAATAATAATAATAAATACAGAATGGAGTCTGTAACCCTGTTGTACGGTTACAGTGCGTAAACATTTAACAATTTGATAACTTGTTCTCTACTTGCCTCCTTCAGAGTTGTTCGATATAGGGGTCTACTGAGCGTAAGCTGGTCTTCTTCAGGTCTAGGTTCTTGGTGTCTTGCAAGCGCTGTTACAGTCAGCCCCTTGGTCAAGGTTCATCAACATTCCAGTTGTGTGCGATACTGACTACGGTTAGAAGGTGCTGCGCGCAAGGTGTGGCCATACTCCCGAAGATGTCTTTCTTTAAATTTTTTCATGGTTTGGTGAAACACTATGCCATCATTGGTGATATGGTCAAGGGGAGTGAAGCCCATTGTCCAGTGCAACATTCGCATCTCCGTAACATGGAGCTGTTTCTCGGCACTCTTAGTTGCTGGGCAGCACTGAGATCCATAAGGGACAACTGAACACCTCTTGTTTTTGTTTTTTACCTTTTCGAAGTCTGTAGTCCCTCAGCATTACAGGCACTTAGTTTTTCATGTAATCTTCTTCTCGGATTATTCAGAATAGACTACTTGCATTAGAGATAAAAACGTGATAATTAGGAGTATTTCTTTATTTCTTCAATATACTGGTTGGCATCAGGAATTGCACCCAGCCCTTAAACTGAACTTGGTCCACGTTGTTGCCGAACCCACGAAGTTGGCAAAGGGCTAAGAAGAAGAGGAATAAGAAGATCGTCATTACTAGGTGCTAAATTGTGAACAATGTTTATTTTTATGTGTTAAAAATGAAAATATAGTATTGTATAAAAAGTTAAAATATTACTTTTTAAATATCACGTAACCACTCGCGTTCAAGAAGTAAATAACTATATTGTATTAAAATATGGTGCTACCAAACGTGCTCCTTAAGGCAAATGGATGTCTGTGCATGAAAAAGTACAGTATGCTATATTAATTTTCGATGTGCATATGGTTTTTGCAAAAAAAACTAATTTGTTTAAATATGGCAAAGTCAACCTGTCATCTGTGAACAATTTGTACCAGTTCGTAACTTACTCACCAATCACTCGCTGGAATATTAGTTGCTAGAAGTAGTCTCAGAATTGCAGTGAGTGGATATTTCAGGCATGTCTATGATTTTACACAGGAAACTTACATTGGTAGATATAAACGCCAAAACATTTTTCGAAGAGCTGTCGCTCAGTAACTCTTGAAGAATCTCAATAGACGAAGCATCGTTTTAATTAGGTGCGTTCACGGTAGATGCAAAACTTTCGAAATTGTCTGCTAAGTGTACCACAGCGTTAAGCCAGGTATCACACCGCGTAACAATAGGTAGAGGAGGAAGCGCAAGACCTGTGTTTTTCTCTGTGCACAGATCTATTCTTGAAGGTGCTTTACAAAGACTTTTGTGTCATCGGATACTAATTTATCCACTTTAGGATACTGAGCCCGTACAGTTTCACATACCTTGTGTAGAACATGAACTACGCAAGTTACGTGTATCATTTTCGGAAGGCTTACAGAACGGCCTACGCCTGGCAAGAGGTGTGGCTCGGTCTAGAAAGCCAAGAATAATGGCCGAGAGGATCTGTAGTGCCGACTACACGACACTTCGTAATCTGCAGACCTTCGGGCCGAGCAGCGGTCGCTTGGTACACCATGGCCCTTCGGGGCTGTTGCGCCACGGGGTTTGGTTTTTACGAAGAATATCAGCGCAAACAAAAGCTCTACGTACAGCTAAATAATACTGGGAGTATTTGGATGGGCCTACATTTGAAGAAGCTGGTTCATCTGTTAGTAATTGTCGCGAACGCACAAGCGAAGTAGCCGCAATTTGCATATCTCCAGACAAATGCCAGGTATTTTAGAACGTTGATCTGCACTTATTGTTTTACTACACGGTTGACAAAATAATACGTATATACCGGCAGTGAAAATATTTTTAACTTACTCTACTTATTGTTGAAGACGGATCATGTTCTCGATTTCACTTTCGGCATTGTTTTGCAGGTTAAGACACACGCATTTACGGCGAATCACTGTTTCAATAAAAAAGAACAGTAGCAGACACTGAAAGAAATATTTCATCTATCTATGAAATTCAGACAAAAATCACTCGACCAGGACAGCATTCCCCTTGCCTTTCGCTAACATTGTATAGACAAAACCCGAGCGAGCTGTTTAATAGGAGCGAGATAGAATGCTAGCTACTGTAACTCAATCATGGAGGGAAACAACTTGTGCAGCAAATCAAATCTCTGTCTAAAGGTAAACGACGTAGCTAGTGACCGGCAAGTCCTCGAACTTCCGGAGGGAAGTCCATAAATAGCCACAACATTCAGACCATAAATCAATAAATGAATTGCTATTAACAATACAGTAATCGTAAAATGAGAATAAGGGTATCACTTTTTAATACAGAAGCATTTTAAATTGTATTGCCGATTTATGTGCTTATTATGGATTTTCGTAAAATATGTATTTACATATAAATTTTGTGAAAATATGTGTTTTTATATGATATAAGATTAAGATGCTTGCGGATGCATGAAAATAATAATAATGATGAACTTCATAAATTGTGTAAAACAAACGCAAAAATGTAATGATATAAAAATCCGCTCCCTGAACATTACCTTTCTGATCCTGTTACCTGTTTTTCTAAGGTTTGTATTGCACAATCAGAGGGGGAGCAAGACTAAATACAAAATATTGTTAAGCTGGGTTAACTAACTATTCGGTCATCAGCACGGAGGCTGGTTGGATCCGGAAATGCCACCACCGAAGGTTGTAATAAAACAGAAAATGCCGATGGTGGCACCAAATTGAAACGTACTAAGCATGATGAGAAGCGAGGAAGTTTACCACTGCTTTCCTCACTGGGCCAGAAAGTGCTATTGCAGCACGACTAACCCTGTGAATAACACTATTCATAACATTCAGACGCACTAGTCATGCTTAGAATATTATTACTCAGCACCAACCGTACTTCAGCAAATTCCATACTGTCATAGCCATAAGTGAGATTGGGACATCAGTGGAAGCTACCCTTCGCTCTGGTCTGAGCCAAGAAACAGATGAAAATATTCGTTAACATTTGGTAACATCTTTGTGTAATATAAGTACTCTACTTCTGTCTTGATCATTGTATAGGTCCTCTCTCTATCTATCTATCTATATATATATATTGTAACTCTTTGTGAATACCAATAAATAATTTCTTGGATATCATAAAATATATCATAAACAAAAATATATAAATACACAAAATTACTCAAAAACGTAATAAAATTAATAAACATAGTTCATCGAAATGTCCGTAGTATGGGCACCAGAGTTCACAAGAATGGATCCCTCGAATTTAGATAGAGCATGATAGTTCTTTATACCCCAGGGCTTGTACATAATGCTGCGTACTGGTACATCTGCTACAGGCCTTACCTAACATTCTGAAAACGACTAAATAGGTAGGAACTGCACATAGGTTCATCAATAACTCCACTGATTCTAAAATATCTAACTATATTCTCAATAATATCCGTGCATGAGCACCTTATCAACATACCAAAATACACTGATTTAGCAAATGTCATGGGATGGTCACCTAATAGCGTGTGGGGCCTCCTCTGGCCCTGCGAACTGCAGTGAGACGCCGTGGAAGTGAGTCGACAAGTCCCTGGCAGTCCTCTGGATGCAGCTGACACCAAATCGTTTGCATAGCGGTCGCCAATGCTGGTCTCTTTGTGGGTGCAGGATCCATGGCACGGAGCCTGCGTTCCAGGACATCCCAGATACGCTCGATAGGGTTCATAGGGTTCATATCGGGGCTCCTGGATGGCCATGGCAGTCGTTGGACCTCCGATGCATGTTCCTGGAACCATTCCCGGGTGACGTGAGAGCGATGTGGCGGTGCGTTATCATCTTTAAACACCGCAGAACCGTCTGGGCGCTGGAAGGCCAAAAATGGGTGGAGATGGTCTCCGAGCAGCTCAACATACCGCGTACCATTCAAAGTCTCTTTCAGAACATCTAGGGGGCCCATTCCATACCAGAAACATGCACCCCAGACCATAACAGACACACCAGCGCCCTGGACCACACCTTCGAGGCAGGCGAGATCCATCGCTTCATGTGGTCTGCGCCATACACGGTGCCTCCCATCGGCATGGTGCAGTTGAAATCGTGATTCGTCCGACCATATCACATTACGCCATTGTTCCAGTGTCCATCCCTGGTGACTGGCGACAAATGGGTGTCGTTGTGCCCGATGACGTTGGGTTAACAGTGGCACCCGTGTGCGGCGCCGGCTCGCATATCCAATAGAACCCATATTCCTACGGATTGTCCACTGGGAGATGTCTCTAGCACGGCCTGTGTTGAATTGAGCCGTGATTTGTTGCACGGTTGCCCATCTGTCACTATTGGCAATCCGTCTCAGATGTCGCAGGTCACGGTCATCGAGGGTGGCTGGACGGCCGGTCGTTCGTCTGTTGCGGACGGTGACACCCGCATTCAACCATTCACGATACATCCTGGACACGGTTGATCGTGGGAATCCGAATTCCCGCACCACTTCCGAAATCGCATTTCCCATCCGTCGGGCACCGACCATCATACCACGTTCGAACGGTGTCAGCTCACGACGACATTTCATATTACACCTGTCACATGCACAGCCACTGCTCATAAGGTCTCCTATACAACTGCCGCTGGCACAGGGGGCGTGTGGTGCGCAGACAACACACCTGTGCATCAGTGCTCCGCTATCCCATGGCATTTGTTCAGTCAGTGTACACTTATAATAAACAAAAGATTGCTGGAAGACTCCATATTTACAACAACAACAACAACAACAACAACAAAGAAAACAGTGGGAAAACGAAAGTGAGAACTAAGCCACCATTTGTAGATAACACCACAACGATACTGTACCTCGTAATACTGTGTTCACAGACTTTAACACATTTAATACATTTGAGCAACACACGCTTGTCGATCCTGAACATAAATTATGGAAAGTCTGAGATAGCTTTCACCAACAGATAATGCCAAGCTGCCACAAGTGCTACAATCCAAAGTTGTATGTCAGTCACTTTACACAAACATAAAATAGTGCGTTCCACAAACAAGACTACGTTCCACAAACGTTTGAAGTCCAGTCCAGTATATAGTAACAGCGTTTCACAGTTTCACTCCCGTATCTTGTTAGCACCACTTCCTTCCCGTACAGTGTGTCAGAACTCTTTCCTTCTCGTACAGTGTGTCTGGTTGTCTCTCTTCCGCTGTAATGTCGAAGTATATAAAGACCTCAGCATTCCCCTTCCTCTCATATGATACGTCTGGATTGGTCCTTGCCAGCCAAGCATGGTAGATCCTCTTGTCAAGACCACGCCGTGAACTCCTTCTTGGTCCCAAGACATAAACAAACTCTGGGTGTTTCACATGAGTCATAGAACTTTTCGAGTACAACAACAAGCTCATCTCATCAGACTGGGATATATACATGACTCATAGAACTTCCCGACGACGACAAGTACATCTCATCAAACACTGGGATGTCCGCATGAGTCATACAAATTACCAGAGTTATTAAAGCAATGTTTTCCCAGCCGTACAAAACAAATTACTCATACTACATATGTGGAGATCTCCCAGCTTACAAATAAGAATGAATATATAAATGAAATACAGATAATAATAATAAATCGAATACTGACAATATCTCTCACTTCTACATATCGTGCGAGGGTGTGATATATGTACTATCACAATATATATGCAGACTGTGGGTAGGGTTTGGCAATTTCAGTGCTTCCTGTAGGCCTACTGAGTAAGCTTCTTCTAACCCACTTGAGTTACATAAAAATTCATCCCTTCATTATTTCTTTCCGAATTTTCGGCACGTCATTTTTATTTTCTATTCAAACGACCTTCTACTTCAGTGTTAATGAAGTTTTTATTATTTTCGAAATGGATAATGACTTTGTTGTTTCTGCCATCATAATGGCTTATTGATCCCAAAATGAGTAAATAACCAGTCTTCAGAGAAAACTGAAACGTATACCAAGACGACGCATTCAGAGTTTCTCTTTTTCCTATTTTGTTCGCTAACGTCTCATGATCAACTGTTCAGACACGATGTGAGTTTTCGCTACCAGAGCCCTGCAAACGTGTGATAAAGCCGCTTACGATGATACAACAGAGGTGTTACAGAGAGACAGTAGATGAGTTTCCATGCTGTGCAGCAAACTTTTCCGAAGATTCACGACGCAACCTGAATGCCGATTGCATCCCCGTCTGGTCGCGTGTAAGAGTACGGCGAGCACTCAACGTCATGTGATTCTTACACTCGGTTTCACTCGCTAAAATGTTCAGGCAGTAAGGCGCAGGTCTAGTAACGTACAGTCTCGAAAGTTCCTTGCTGCATGGCCACTTCTTGCCATAGCTATGCTTGCAGCCTTTAGAAAAGCTCGAATGTTAACACAAAGATGCGGTTTAATAACATTATTTTTATCGGCAGTTGTCAACAGGACATTACATACTGATACATACATACATACATACCAGGGGCGATTTCTCCGAGCATGCTACGCTTGCTGCGAAGGCGCATTATTTTTGTAAAGCAGGCGAGTTAAAAAAATTACAATATGTACCGTATCTGTAATAGAATCTGCATTATACAAATCGCATGTTGCATATATCTTGGCGAGTCCAGCGAGGCTTGCTCGTGTTTTAGGAGCTTCAGCGGCGCTGTCGACACAACGAGAAATGTATGCGCGCGCAGGTTTCTTCTCTCCAAGGGCGATTGCAAGCTGTCACGTTTGTAATGTGTAGTTGGAAGCTCTGGTCTGAGAGCTACAGATCTAGTGTGTTGTGTCAGTGAGTAGTGTACTGTAAGTTCCTGATCATCTATTCTGAATGATTTGACGTGCTGCAATGGGTTCCGAACCGTGCATTATTGACAGCTTGTTATCAAATCCATTTTCTCGGAGGACTATCCAAGAGAATACAGACATTATTAAGAATGGCAGGCCCTGTCCGGCGCTGTCAGATTTAAAGACACAGCACAGGGAGAAAGATAGAGAATATGTACGTTCGTTCTCTGTATCTCAATGTAATAATATGCACTGGTTGACAGGGTCCAAGAAACTGAATAGACTGTTTTGCTGGCCGTGTTTACTATTTTCTGCTGATACTGGTGTATGGTGTAAAAGTGGCTTTGACAATTTGAACACCTTGACACTGCCCATTACAAGACATGGGAAATCTGCAAACCATATGAAGTGTTTCTTGCAGTTAAATAGCTTTGGGCATACAAGGATTGACCACCAGCTGGATGAACAGAAACGCATCAGCGGCCAGCTTCATAATGAAAAGGTAAAGCAAAATCGTAACATACTTAAACGACTGATCGATGCAGTGTGTTTTTTTTAGCAAAACAGGAACTACCATTTTGCGGACATGACGAGTCTGCAACTTCCATAAACAGAGGGAATTACATCGAACTTCTACAATTTACAAGTGAATATGATCCTCTTCTGGCAGCTCATCTGAAAGACTCCACCATTTTTAGAGGGACGTCGTCTGCAATCCAAAATATTTTAATAGCAGAAATAAGCTCACTAATTTTGAGAAGAATAAAGGAGGAGCTTAAACAAGCAACTTTTGTGGGAATAATGTTGGACGAAACGTCCGATATTATTAATAAGTCACAACTCTCTACTTCACTCCGTTTTGTAGATGAAAGTGGTGAAATTCAAGAGAGGTTTCTTGGTTTTGCTGACGTTAGTAAAGATCGCACTGCTGGAGCCTTGTTAAATCATGTTCGTGCTATTTTAAAAGAGTTCAGTTGTGAGGAAAAGATTGTGGCTCAAACATATGACGGTGCTGCTGTCTTAGCCGGTCATGTGAATGGGCTTAATAAACTACTTCAATATCAGTATCCATATGCGACATTTGTGCATTGTTATAGCCACCTATTGAATTTAACACTACAGCAGTCTGCTTCAAAAAATCAAAGAATGTACAATTTTCTTCCAAACAATGTCAGGACTTGCTGCTTTTTGTTTCAAAGTCTACAAAGAGAACAGTTGCTCTTCGAGAGTTTGTTCAGTAGAAGTTGCCAAGAGTAGCACCAAAGAGATGGAATTTTGCTTCACGTCTTATTATTACTGTGAAGGAACATTATGATACGCTGGTGAAATTCTTTCAACATCTACAAGATACTTCAGACGACTGGGATGAAGACACTACATTGAAAGCACAAGGATTTTTGTTCTTCTTACTTAAGTTCAACACTAGATTTCTGCTGGCAGTATTCTCCAATATTTTTTTCATTCTCCGATACAGTGTTCAATATTTTACAAACAAAAAGTCTGGATATTCAGTACTGTGGCAAGAAGGTTGAGGAGCTCTTTTTAAATATCCAGTCTATGAGAGACGAAGATTTTGATAGTTTGTATGGACATGTTGATAATGAAATTGATGTTTATGGAGGACAGCCGTGCCCTAAAAATCGAAGAATTAGTGATGAACCAGAAACATCAAAATACAAACGTCTATTCAATGAAATTATTGACAATGTACTTGTCCAAATAGGAGAGCGTATTAAATGCATAAAGAAATTTGTGTTCTTCTCGCTGTTGGATTATGATGTGTTCGAGAAGCACAGAAATAGGTTTCCAGACAGTGATGTTACTGGCCTAGAAAAGACCTATGGTTCATTTTTCGACATTGTTCGCTTAAAAACCGAATTAAGTGTGATGTATTCATCTTCTGATTTTAAAGAGAAAAGTGTTACAGACTTAATGCAGTTTATGCATACTAATAAATTGTACATGGGTATGCCAGAAATTTTCAAGCTCGTCAAACTTGTAGCAACAATTCCTGCTACTACATCCTCTGCAGAACGTCCTTTTTCAACACTGAGACGCATTAACACATATTGCAGATCGACTCAAGGTCAGGAGAGGCTATCATCATTAGCTATGTTGTCGATTGAAAAAGGATTGCTTGCAAAAATTAGATTACAGTCCTCTTTCTATGATGAAGTTATTGATGGTTTTGTAAAGAGAAGCCGCAGAATAGCGTTTGTTTTCAAGTAGGATGATCTAATAAATAGTTGCAATTTCTCTGTGTACATAGTTTGACGTTTACTTGTTTAAATTATATAATCACTGGCTTGTCATGATTTGTTAATAATTATAAAATGTGTCTGATTGTTCTTCTTTTGGCCATTCTTGAAGGTGTGACGTAACCAGTTTGAATGCATGTTCATGTAACCGATGATTAAAATGTTCATGTGCTTTAGCGATTATTGGGTTTATAAATTTTATTCATTCAGAACTATGAATGTCCCACCCCACCAACTTTCACGAATGGAAGAGCAAGCCTGACTTTCATGACCAGCATTCGTCCCTGATACATACATACATACATACATACATACATACATACATACATACATATCTTTATTTCCACCATAGTACATACCATCGGTTAGGTAATAAATATAACAAGCCACTACTGCCCCTAATTCTAAGTTTACTATCTCTTAAATCTACTATGTAGCATCCCACACATGCGCGGATAGTCAGCACCACATGTAAGATAAAGCTACACTAACATCCTAACTAGCTTATTCTACTGCCTAAGACCAAGTTAAAAGAGCTGGCTGGTCGTGACATCTCCCCTCGTAAGGAAAACTACCCGTTCAACCCGTAGACACCACCAGCAGCCCCGCCTCGTTAGTCGGATACCGAAGCACACAGGCAACTTGCTGACACTGTGTTTTCCTCCCATTCTTTGCGTGACAGATCACATGTGGCGGAAGCCAGTCCAACATGTGACCCGTCACACTCTTATCTTCTGTCCAGCCTCAACAGGGCAATACGTGAAGCAAGGTCTGATGTAAATATCATACATGAGATGTATCCAGAAAATAAGTAGCTTGTGGAACGTAAAGCCATTTTCCAATTTTGTGTTATTATATTTATCATTGCAGCCTGTATCAATGACGGTGTACATGTGTGAATGAATAAATTAAATAAATAAATGTATAATTGTGTGTAAAATAATAGCAACTGCATTTTTTTGTGGTTGTGATCTTTCATCTCCCTAGTATAAATATTTCCCTGTGAATTCTTATTTCATTTTAAAATATGTCACGTTTATATTTTTGATGCTCTTTTACCACCAACTAAATCCTGTGCTAATGTGCTTGTAGATTAAGGGCGAGGCCAGGAGTGGGGAGGGGTTGGGGTAGAACACCTGTCCCCCTAGATATTTTACAAAAAGAAAATTTACAGAAACTGACAATAAACGATACACTAAATAAACATCCAGAGACATAATTGTAGAACCAAGAGATCTGATGAATCTATTTTCTAAGAAGCCTCGAAAGTTTGATTTTAGATTGTAAAATGAACAACATACCATTCGCTGTAAAACTATTGACCTTGATCGTATTGTTCTTGTTCTGTATTTTAATGGAAGATTTTGTAGTGTCTTGCAATCTGAATATCAACATAATTCACTTGTATCAGTGTCCTTATAATGACAAGTCTTGCATGCGCGCACCACACACACAAAGCATCTTCGTTGTGTTCTGTCATATTGTAACTTGAACACCCACCCCTCACCCACCGGCCGATGCTGGCTACGCTACTGTTATAGATTGACCTACTCTCTTCAGTTCTCCCGTCTCCAATTACTTCAACAAACACGCATTCCTGAACAATTAAAGTTCAAATTTTCGATTTCTCGCGAATGGTGCCATTCGTGCGCTTGTATGCAATTCCTTTCCACCAAGTTATCGACGATTTATGCGAAGAAATGAGCGGAGTTCGCTCGGCTGTATATACAACCGCACACCAACCGAGCGAGGGAGTGAGTGATTATGACAGTGGAGTCCAGCCGTACCCGAGTGGAAATGCAAGCGGGACGACGGGGCTTCGCCTCTCGATTGCAGAGTTCTGGTTTTCACGTTGTGGAACAGCTTTCAAATTTGATATTATCGGACGAGTTGGCCGTGCGGTTAGGGCTACGCAGTTGTGAGCTTGCATCCGGGAGATAGTGGGTTCGAACCTCACTGTCGGCATCCCTGAAGATGGTTTTCTGTGGTTTCCTATTTTCACACCATACCTTGATGAAGGCCACGGCCGCTTCCTTCCCACTCCTCGACCTTTTCTATCCCATCGTCGCCATAAGACCTATCTGTGTCGGTGCAAAGTAATGCCAATTGTAAAAATAAAAAATAAAATTGATATTCGCGGTTCATTTTGGACTACCATTGACTTAGGAAACAGGTGAGGGAAAATTCCATTGTCAAGTCGCTTTTAAGTACTAACAATAGCCTAATGTTATTAGTTTTACGACCCACCACTACTTTTACAATTTTCGGATACGGCGAGGTGTCGGAATTTTGTCCCATATAAGTGTTTACGTCCCGGTAAATCTACCGACACGAGGTTGGCGAATTTCAGCAGCTTCAATTACCACCGTACAGAGCCGGCATCGAACCTGCCAACTGTGGCTCTACTGCCTGAGCCACTCAGCCCGGCATATTTTAAATACCTTTACCTGACATCCTTCAAATTTCGGCAAACCGCCTGCTTTCCAAATTCCAGGTCAATTATTTTGTTTAAATATGTCAGTGTAGACACTGCAGTGATACAGCTTATCAGACACACACACACTCTCTCTCTCTCTCTCTCTCTCTCTCTCTCTCTCTCTCTCTCTCTCTCTGAGTAGATGTCCGCGCGCACTTCGTGACACAAAAACGACTATGGTCCTTCGTTATACATTTTTTTCTTATTCTGTTATGTACTGTACAATCAGCGTTTAGGGAAACTATAGGGACTGCTATCATTCAAACGCTTTTTAACGCATTGAATCACACTCTTATATTGCTAAAGTGAAATTAAAACCATGTGTTAAATAGTCAAGAAATATATACTGTATGTAATTTGTGCTACTTTCGGTCGTGCTTGTATTCGGGTACTTAGCATTTTCAGCAGATCACATTTCATGTCATTGTTGTAAAGTGTACATGGAGCTGACAGCTGCAATATTCCAAGTCTTTAGAAATCAGTGACCTCAGAGGAGCACTCTTTATTTACGAGGCTTGTGTAGTAATAAAGATAACCACAATAAATTCAAACTGCAATGCACTCCAGGCTTGGCAGAAATCAGGCAACCAATATGTAGACTTGTGTGCAGGTAGCCCTACTTCATGCTTATTACATCATGTAGGAATATAGTGAGTTCGAATACCACCGTCGGAAGTCCCGAAGATAGTTTTCCGTAGATTCCCCATTTTCACACCAAGCAAATGCTGGGGCTGTACTTTAATTAAGGCTACGGCCGCTACCTTCTCAATTCTTCCATTCTTCCGTCACAAAAAAAAAAAAAAAAAAAAAAAAAATACCCTCAATGTGTTCGTGCGATGTTAAACAAATAGAAAAAAATAATGTAGGCCTACTTATTATCTGTTTGCTTACTAGAAGGAAGAGGGTACAGAGGTTTGTTACTTAAGCGACTCTGTTGTCCCGTTCAGTTAAACAAGATAACTGCCTAGAGCCCTAGGATGAGTGATTGGATCATCCATTAAAGTGTTCTGATACGCCAAATACAATAAAACAATTTGTGTTCCCATATTAAAACATAACACAAGGAAAATTGAGGAGGGCGCGACAGCCGAAGTCATCATCACTGGCTTCTCACCAAGGTGGTCGCTGTTCGAATCCCGGTCAGTGGTGCAACTGAGAGTTGTTAAATTAAGTCACGTCCTTGTGATTCGAAGATGATGATGATGATGATGATGAAGAAATATTGGTTTTACGTCTCACTAACTACTTTAACGGTGTCCGACTCGTTGGCTGAACGGCCGGGTCGGGGATTTTAACCTTAATTGGTTAATTGCAATGGCACGGGGGCTGGGTGTATGTATTGTCTTCATCATCATTTCATCTTCATCACGACGCGCGGGTCGCCTAAGGGAGTCAAATAGAAAGACCTGCACCTGGCGAGCCGAACCCGTCCTGGGATATCCCGGCACTAAAAGCCATACGTCATTTCATTTCAACGGTTATCGGAGACGCCGATGTGCCATAATCTATCGACACGAGACTGGGGTATTTGAGCACCTCCATATACCACTGGATTGAGCCAGGATTGAACCCGCCAACAAGCTCAGGTCAGTGATCTACCATCTAAGCTACTCAGACCAGCTCACGTAAAAGTACAAGCTTGCTTGCTTGCTTAGTAATGTTGGACATGACATAACATTACGAGCTGGCCGTGCGGTTAGGGGCGCGCAGCTGTGACCTGGCATCCGGGAGGTAGTAGGTTCGAACCCTGAAGATGGCTTTCCGTGATTTCCCCGTTTTCACGCCGGGAAAATACTGGGGATGTACCTTAGGCCTAATTAAGGTAACGGATGCTTCCTTCCCACTCCTAGGCCTTTCCTATCCCATCGTCGCCATAAAACCCACCTGTGTCGGTGCGACGTAAAGCAAATTGAAAAAACCCACAAAACCCCTTTTGATTAAATGGTTAGCATGACTTGTACTTTCTTTTGCTGCAAGACATACACTATAAACTGAACGCCTCGTGTACAACCTTGTCACAGCACTCACATCTCTCCCGAAGCCGACTAAGTATTCAGTATTTTTTTTTATTTTTTATTTTACGTCGCACCGACACAGATAGGTCTTATGGCGACGATGGAACAGGGAAGGGCTAGGAGTTGGAAGGAAGCGGCCGTGGCCTTAATTAAGGTACAGCCCCAGCATTTGCCTGGTGTGAAAATGGGAAACCACGGAAAACCATTTTCAGGGCTGCCGACAGTGGGGTTCGAACCTACTATCTGCCGAATACTGGATACTGGCCGCATTTAAGCGACTGCAGCTATCGAGCTCGGTATATTCAGTATTCCATGTTTCTGTAAGTGTTGGTAGTATGTTGTGCTGTGTTGTGTTGTGTTTATATGAAGGGGAGTTTGTTGGGACAAGAACAAACACCCCAGTCCTTGAGTTAGATAAATTAACCAGACGCGCGTAAAATTCCCGACGCGGCTGGGTTCCAACACGGAACTCATCTGACGAAGGCCTCGACGCTGGCCATTCGACGAAGGAGCGGGACTTTGCATTAACTACCGTAATTCAAATTTGAAATGTCTCCCGACGAATGTTACTATATTTGGAAGTGCCAGTTTGTGACTACTATGTCATTTTCAAAGTATTTTGGTGTCAATTTATGTCTTGTTTCAGTTAGGATATTTCTTTTTATTTTATTTTACAATTTGATTTACGTCGCACCGACTTAGGTAGGTCTTATGGCGACGATGGGGTAGGAAAGGGCTATGAGTGGGAAGGAAGTGACCGCGGCCTTAATTAAGATACAGCCCGAGCATTTGTCTGGTGTGAAAATGGGAAACCGCGGGAAACAATCTTCAGAGCTGGCGACAGTGGGGCTCGAAACCACTATCTCCCGAATGCAAGCTGATAGTTGCGTGACCCAAACCGCACACCCACTTGTTCGGTGAGGATATTTCTAAATCGAGAGACTGTGCTCTCATCCTCACAGGATGTTATCGGGCTGGCCAGCGAGATATTTTAAGCAAATAAAATAAAAAATACAATATTTAAAAATAATAGGCACTTAAATAGTCTTATATCACAAAATGGGCATTAACGATTGAAATAGGCATTTATAGGCACTAACATATCCCTTTTAATAATCATAATTTGACCTAAAACGGATTTTCAACTTTACTCTGCGTGTTTACCAGTTGCGGGAACAAAGAATTTTAGGAGATCTCAGCTTATTCATAACTCACAGATGCCAGTGAGGTCGTATAAACATGCACAGTGAGTTCTGTTCTGACATCCTAATGGATCCGGCTCAGTCAAGTAGAGGTGTTCAAATACGCCAGTTTCGTATGGATACATTTAGGCTACCGGTACGTGACAGACTTCGTGTGAAACATAATTTCTGACTCCTCGGCGTCTCCCAAAACTATATAATAATATTTTTGAAATGATATACAATACAATACGTAGTCGTGTTACTGGGCCGGTTGCTTGGCTGAATGGTCAGCGTCGAGGCCTTCAGTTCAGTGGGTCTCCGGTTAGATTCCCTGCCGCGTTGGGGATTTCAACTGTTTCTGGTTAATATCTCTATCTCGGAGACTAGGTAATTGTGTTTGTCCCATTACAGTCCTCTTCATGTAAACACAGCACAGTACCAACCACTACAGAAGCACATATAGTTAATACATCCCTCCATTTAGAGTTGGCTTCAGGAAGATCATCCGACCGTCAATCAGGGCCAAATTAGCATGTGCAACACAGTTCGCATCCACAACCCCTCAAGGGTGGAAAAGCGGTGTAAGAAGTCTTGTTACTGATAGCGCGGATCATCTGAACAGTGCAGTTGATCGTGTGCGGGCGATCGAAACCTGGCAAAGCTTTTTGACATGTAATAGTGACTAGACTTACTACCACGTTAAGGAACCTCTTTTCAAGGAACAATTTGACACTCAGACGTATATTTAGGGACAGTAGTTATTAGGACGTTTGACTTTGTCGTTTGTCCTCTCTCTCCGTTTAGTGCTCATTTTACAGTTGTTTCCATTCTTACGTGAAGTGTGAAACTCAAGCAGGTAGTAACCCTTCTGATGAATCGGTTATTGTACTCGGATTGAACTCGTCTCACCGGGCGAGTTGGCCGTGCGCGTAGAGGCGCGCGGCTGTGAGCTTGCATCCGGGAGATAGTAGGTTCGAATCCCACTATCGGCAGCCCTGAAAATGGTTTTCCGTGGTTTTCCATTTTCACACCAGGCAAATGCTGGGGCTGTACCTTAATTAAGGCCACGGCCGCTTCCTTCCAACTCCTAGTCCTTTCCTATCCCATCGTCGCCATAAGACCTATCTGTGTCGGTGCGACGTAAAGCCCCTAGCAAAAAAGAACTCGTCTCAATTATGTCCATTGTTTAATCTCTTTGCTGTACGACTGTACATACTATATTCACTTGTAACCGTCGTGACCTTTCCTACATGATACAGTACTATTCCACAAATTCAGAAATATTCCTCTACTATTACTAGCGCAAGAAATTGATGCAAACCACGGCCTCTTGTCCGATCTACTTTCGTAATGAAGTTCACTTTTATTGATCAACCGGGCACAATCTTGCAATTGAAATGTTGTTCCGATTTTACTACCATGCTGGGGCATAATTTCTCGTCATGTTATTTTCGAGGAATGCGACCATGAGAATGTCAAGGTTACTTGAAACATAATGTCATTAGGCAGTACGGGAAGTAAACACCTAGGACAGCTCGAGGTTTATAGGGCGTTGGCCGGGCGTTATATTCATACGTTCTAGTTTCCGATTTCGATGTTACGCAAAATAGGTATCTGTTCGATTATTTGGGAGAAAAAGCAGTAGGAAACCTAAAAAAAGAAAAAATCAGGTGATAGTGATGATAAACCGCGTCATTGCAGTGTTTTCATATCCACTACACCAGGATATCAGACTGTGTGGCCTCGCTGTTCCCTAATTTTTTGCTGATGTGACTTGCTCATATAACCGTCGTGTTACCCTGACAGACGATACCCCCTAGGATGGGGTGTAGAATACATCCATGGTACTCCTTTCCTGTCGTCAGCAGCTCAAGAACACACAAAACTGAGCTGAGTCCGCAATACTTTCAGTTGCTTGTACGAGGATTCTCATTTCCGTTTTTCCTCCGATCTAGATTTGCGAGGTCTAAGGAGTTTTTATTTTCATGCCTTTCGTGGCTCTTCTGTCTTTTGTCGATGACTTAGTTCTTGTCAGGGTCGGATGTCGGATGTCTTCCGTTTTCCTCCGATGAAAGTCAAGAGGGGTGATTGAATCGTTGTTTTCCCCTTAAAACAATAATCACCACAACTAATCTTACAGATAATTCCAGTTAGAAGTTATAGATCAATCATAACTTCATAAGGTATCTGCTACATCATCTCTCTCATGCTGTGCTATGACTACAAGCCATACAAATCAATCTAATACTTTTGGAAAAATTTTTTTTTACAATTTGCTTTACGTCGTACCGACGCAGATAGGTCTTATGGCGACGATGGGATAGGAAAGGCCTGGGAGTGGGAAGGAATCCGCCTTAATTAAGGTACAGCCCCAGCATTTGCCTGGTGTGAAAATGGGAAACCACGGAAAACCATCTTCAGGGCTTCCGACAGTGGGATTTGAACCCACTCTCTTTCGGATACAAGCTCACAGCTGCGCGCCCCTAACCGCACAGCCAACTCGCCCCGTGGCAAATTCTTTGGCCACTAGTATGAAAAAAAGGCGTTAGTAAGAAGCGTGGTTTTCCTCGGTCGGCACAGGTTTGATTCCCTGGCATGGGACGGTGTGAATTAGACTTGAGAATGAAACTTAGAGGAGAAATTGTTTAGTAACTGAATAGGTGTCTTTGAAGCGATTGTTTGGACAAGGATCGAATTGCTACGAACCTGTTTAGTTTCAATCAATCAATGTCACAACCTTTTTTTCAGAATTTCTTGTACGTCGCACCGACACAAATGGCGACAATAGGACAGGAAAGGGCTAGGATTTGGAAGGAATCGGCCGTGGTCTTAATTAAGGTACAACCCCAGCATTTGCCTGGTGTGAAAATGGGGAAACCATGGAAAATAATCTTCAGGGCTGCCGACAGTGGGGTTAGAACCCACTATCTCCCGGATACAAGCTCACAACTGCACGCCCTTAACCGCACAGCCAACTCGCCCGGTAATCAATCACTACTGATCTGCATTGAGGGCAGTCGCCCAGGTGGCAGATTCCCTATCTGTTGTTTTCCTAGCCTTTTCTTAAATGAATGGAAAAAAATTGGAAATTTGTTGAACATCTCCCTTGTTAAGTTATTCCAATCCATAATTCCCCTTCCTATAAACGAATATTTGCCCCAATTTATCCTCTTGAATTCCAACTTTATCTTCATATTGTGATCTTTCCTATTTTTAAAGACACCACTCAAACGTATTAGTCTACTTATGTCATTCCACGCCATATCTCCAATAACAGGTGGGAACTTACCACTTAGTCGAGCAGCTCGTCTCCTTTCTCTCAAGACTTCCCAGCACAAACTTTGCAACATTTTTGTAACGCTAATCTTTTGTCGAAAATTATCCACAACAAATCGAGCTGCTTTTCGTTGGATTTTTTCCATTTCTTGAATCAAATAATTCTGGTGAGGGTCCCATACACTGGAACCATACTCTAGTGGGGGTCTTACCAGAGACTCGTATGCCCTCTCCTTTACATCCGTACTACAACCACTAAATACCCTCATAACCATATGCAGAGATCTGTACCCTTAATACAATCCCATTTGTGTGATTACCCCAATGAAGATCTTGAAATGAAATGGCGTATGGCTTTTAGTGCCGGGAGTAGGCCTATCCGAGGACATGTTCTGTTTGCCAGGTGCAGATCTTATAATTGGACTCCCGTAGGAGACCTGCGCAATGAAGATAATTCCTTGTATTAACACGTAGGTACTTACAATGATCCCTAAACGGAACTTTCTCCCCATCGACGTTGTAATTAAAACTGAGAGGACTTTTCCTATTTGTGAAAGTCACAACCTGACTTTTAACCCCGTTTAGAATCCCCAGCAGTATTGGCCAAGGATTTCTTTTACGGAGCACACGACTGAAACACAGCACTGCTTGCTTGACGCTTACAAGGGGGCATTTCCTACTCGTCACCACCGATTTCGCTCAAAATTATAGAACATGCAGGGCTTGGCTAGAAATGAAAGTACCCGAAGTGGGAACTCCAGATGGCCAAGCGTATAGAAAATAAAAATAAAAATGTTGACGCGGCTCTCGCACCGTATAAGCCACTTACGTTAGCACGCACGCCAAGCAGTAGTTGGCGTAGCGGTAATAGCTCGGACTGGTAATTCGATGGACGTGGGTTCGACTTTCTGTGTGAAGACTGGTTTTTTTCTGTCAAATTTTATATTATTCATTTTCCAATTAAGCAAAGAGGTGAATAATTTATTTTATTTATTTATGTATTTATTTATTTATTTATTTATTTATTTATTTATACGCAAAAGGCATAGAAAAGGTAAAAAATTGGGATTTCATTGTCAGACTTTTTTTTTACCTGCGCCAAGAATATATTGTTTGTGTACAGCCGCCAGGAGCAAGCTTCACTTGTCAGGTGAAAACGAATCTTACAGCGAAACTATTATTCACGTTTATGGCACATTCCCCAAGGAGAGAAAAAAGAAAAATTTCTGTTTGAACACGTCGGGAAAGTTCGCAACTCCAAAGTTTCTACAGTTGTGCGCTCATTAAAAAAATGACGTCCTAACTTATATGCCTTTTGCATATAAATAAATAAATAAATAAAATTAATTAAAATAAATGAATAATATAAAGATTGAGAAAAATGTTCACCATACAGGGAGTCGAACCCACGACCGTCGAATTACTAGTTCAAGCTCTTACCGCTACACCAACTACTGCTCGGCGTGCGCTAAGTGGCTTATACAGTGCGAGAGCCGCGTCAACATTTTTATTTTTTATTTTTTTTATTTTCTATATACTTGGCCATCTGGAGTTCCCACTTTGGGTACTTTCATTTCTAGCCAAGCCCTGCATGTTCTATAAATTTGAGCGAAATCGGTGGTGACGAGTAGGGAATGCCCCCTTGTTAGAGCACTGGTTGCTCGTCAGTTCCAGGTACTCACTAATATAACGGCGTATGGCCTCCGGAGAGGCCTGATGCAGTTCTACCAAGTTGATGCCTATAGATGACCAGCGCGTCTGTGAAGAATTCTAATGCTGAAGACGCCATCCACACCCAACACCCTGAACCATCGGTATTAACCAATGAAAGTTAAAATTCCTGACCCGACCGGAAATCGAATCCGGGCATCCTTGGAGCAAAGGCCAACACGCTAACTATCTGGCCACTGAGCCGGACATGGTACTCAAGAATTACTGTAGTTAGAGTATTTGATCGAATGTGTAGTAGCAACTTAGGTTAGGCTGCCTGAAAATAAGGAAACTTGTGTCGAATGCTAAGTAACAAATTACCAAGGTAGAGATGAGACTACTAGGTCATGCTTTCCAAACTAAACGTCTTGGCCTGAATAAGTTACGTACTGTAAGTAGAACCTCGATTCAAATATCCTAATCGGTGACACGAGCGGGCTCCTAAGATGGTATAGTGCTCGGTTCTGGTTTCACTGTTTGACTGTAACGAGCATTGTTCCGCCATGTTTGAATACTAAAGTTGAACATTTGCTGACGATTAGATTAGGTATTTTATTTTCACTTTCATGACTCACAAGGAGCATCTGTCAATACGGAACATCACTGAATCTGACAGTTTCTCCTCTTTGTTGCATGTCACCGAGCTCGATAGCTGCAGTCGCTTAAGTGCGGCCAGTATCCAGTAATCGGGAGATAGTGGGTTCGAGCCCCACTGTCGGCAGCCCTGAAGATGGTTTTCCGTGGTTTCCTATTTTCACACCAGGCGAATGCCGGGGCTGTACCTTCATTAAGGCCATGACCGCTTCCTTCCAATTCCTAGGCCTTTCCTATCCCATCGTCGCCGTAAGACATATCTGTGTCGGTGCGACGTAAAGCAAAAAAAAAAAAAAATGCGTGTCGGGCTGAGTTGCTTTGGCATAGCGCTCGATTTCTGAACCGAAGGTGGTGGGTTCTATCCGACTCAGTCAAGTGGGGTGTTCAAATACGCCAGTTTCGTATGGCTACAATTACCGGCACGTGAAAGAATTCCTGCGATACATAATTTCTGACTCCTCGCCGTCTCCCAAAACGATAAAATAATAGTTAGTGGGTCGGAAATCCAATAGCATTATTATTCTTTCTTGTATCAGATTCTTCTCTCTTCACAAGTCTATTGATCGGTTCCTCCCTTCTGAGGGCTTATAAAGTCTCTTATTCTCACTGTTGCTTCCCGTAACCCTTAATCTTGTGTGTTCTGGCATCTTCAGTCAATCACTACTGATCTGCATTTAGGGCAGTCGCCCAGGTGGCAGATTCCCTATCTGTTGTTTTCCTAGCCTTTTCTTAAATGATTGCAAAGAAATTGGAAATTTATTGAACATCTCCCTTGGTAAGTTATTCCAATCCTTAACTCTCCTTTCTAAAAACGAATATTTGCCCCGATATGTCCTCTTAAATTCCAGCTTCATATTGTGATCTTTCTTACTTTTAAAGACACCACTCAAACGTATTCGTCTACTGATATAATTCCACGCCATCTTTCCACTGACAGCTCGGAACATAGCACTTAGTCGAGCAGCTCGTCTCCTTTCTCCCAAGTCTTCCCAGCCCGAACTTTGCAACTTTTTTTTTTCCGCTACTCTTCTGTCGGAAATTACACAGAACAAATCGAGCTGCTTTCCTTTGGATTTTTTCCACTTCTTGAATCAAGTCATTCTGGTGAGGGTCCCATACACTGGAACCATACTCTAGTTGGGATCTTACCAGAGACTTATATGCCCTCTCCTTTACATCCTTAACTACAACCCCTAAATACCCTCATAACCAAATGCAGAGATCTGTACCCTTTATTTGCAATTATATTTGTGTGATTAACCCAATGAAGATATTTCCTTATATTAACATTTAGGTACTTACAATGATCCCCAAAAGGAACTTTTACCCCATCAACACAGTAATTAAAACTGAGAGGACTTTTCCTATTTGTGAAACTCACAGCCTGACTTTTAACCCCGTTTATTATCATACCATTGCCTACTGTCTATCTTTATTTCCCCGTCCAGGGTACACGCTTTGTGAGAGTATAGAGTATAGACTGAATGGTGAAAACATGCATCATGCACAGCGAGAAGTAGACGAATAAGTTTGAGTGATGTCTTTAAAAGTAGGATAGATCACAATATGAAGATAAAGAGGACAAATTGGGGCAAATATTCGTTTATAGGAAGGGGAGTTAGGGATTGGAATAACTTACCAAGGGAGATGTTCAATAAATTTCCAATTTCTTTGCAATCATACAAGAAAAGGCTTAAGAAAAGGCTATGGAAACAACAGATAGGGAACCTGCCACCTGGGCGACTGCTCTAAATGCAGATCAGTAGTGATTGATTAAGCACTTCTTTGTCATGCTGTTCTTCATTGTTTTCCCGTCGTTTCAAGACTATATTTGATTGGCACTATACATTCTGGAGGTCGTTCTGTTGTTTATCGACTTGCATACCAAGAATACTTTATCATATTCCGGAATCTTGGAGATGAAATTTGAACATGGATAAAGCATTGCACTGTAAGTATGATATCCCTGTGGAGTACTTCGGCGTGAATATCCTCTCGATACACTATTGTTCTCGTAAGTGTCGGTACAGTTTTCCACTGCCGGAAAAACAACTTATCAAACGGTTGGTATTTTCCCCCGTAGAATCAGAATTAATCTGGAACTGTTAGATTGCCTTACTGGGAGCAATACCTTCAGTACAAATTGTATCAATGTACGTGAATCCAAAAGCAGAACATAGTTTTCTTCAGAGATTGGGAAGACGATTTATATGCTACACACACTCCTCTATCCACAACAAAGACCAAAGTGGCTTTGAAGGCGAAATGCGAACTAAAAGGACACTTGTCCTTCGTCGGGGAGAAACACGCACACAGTAGCTCAGTCAGTCAGTGCACTAACATATTCCTACAATATAATTCCCATAATAAGTATGGATAGCACTTTGTTACCAAAACTATGTATTGCATCACAGGAACCGACAGGACCTTAAGATCAATAGTTTTCCAAAGTATGTTTCAAGCCGAAAACAGTATTGACACTATCACAAAATCAGGAAAAAAATAGAGAGAAAGAAATAAAGAGTCGAAGACTATTAAGAAAAGTTTGTTAGCTTGTTTAGGTGCGGGTACGTTTTTGTTAGTTTTGCGTAGCCTAGATCTAATTTCTAGTGAATGTTGTAATTCTGTGTTAAACGACGCTCACTACCTTCAATAATTTTAAATGAAATAGCCATAGAATGGAAGTCCAATGACAAGCT
The DNA here is from genome assembly GCF_040414725.1 of Anabrus simplex. Taxonomy (NCBI): domain Eukaryota; kingdom Metazoa; phylum Arthropoda; class Insecta; order Orthoptera; family Tettigoniidae; genus Anabrus; species Anabrus simplex. The sequence goes on from NC_090265.1 coordinate 182,330,469, forward strand.
ATGAAGTACAGTTACTCCCATAAATATTCGGTCACTCCGATTTTTGACACACTTTTATTGGGTAGCTGTTCTTACAATATAATTATAACGTATAATTCAACGAAACATGTAGGAAAACATCATAACACGTTCTACAAACATTGTGATGTAAGTCAAACTCTTCTGACAGTCATTAGTACGCCATCTGTCGTACTTTAAATAAAAGCAGTAATTCCAGTGCCGCCTCAAAAATATTCGGCCACTATACATAAAGCAAAATACTCTCGCATAATTGACAACCGTGTTACACATTCGGTACTTCGTAGGTCCAACTTGATGTTTTATGACCTCTTCCAGTCGATTCGGCATACTGGCGATAACTTACTTGGTATAATCAGGGCTTAATGCGCCAATTCTTGTAGCAGTCTCCTCTTCATTTCTGTGAGGGAACTTGGCGGCCGCAATTGCAGAGCTCCCTTCATTCTACTACACACATTCTCGATGGGTTTCGGGTCGGCTGATTGTGGTGGAGTCTCCAAAACCTTCGGGCAGTTGTACAGCAGCCGCTCCCTGACAAGTTGCGAGTTGTGTTTCTGGTTGTTATCTTGGTAGAACTTGAAAGTACGCTGTATACCAAGTTGTTCCGCAAATTGTCGCAAACTGTTTTTGAGGATAGCCAAAATAGCCCTCTTTTGTCGACGTATGTTCAGTGAAACTGAGTGAACAAACCCCGTTCGATGCTACACATCCCCACACAATTGCACTCCCTCCACCATATTTTACCGTTGCTTGTAAATTGCTTGTTTTAAGTTCCTCGTGACGTTTCCGCCACGCCATTTGCTTTCCATCGGACTAGAAGACGTTCAACTTCGACTTATCAACAAAGAATACATCTACCCACCAAGCACTGGGTTTGCTTACGTAGGTGTTTGCGAACTCTAGCTGCTTATTTTTATTTACCGCATTAATGTATGGTTTCCTCCTAGCTCTTCTCTCAAAGAACTCATTACTTCGCCCGCTTTCAGTACCCACATTCTTTCCACACTCCTCTAAAACAGCTGCTACCAGTTTCGGGGCACTAATGTTTGGATTTCGTTTTACATTCCGAAGCACAAACCGCTCCTCTCGTTCTGTCTGCCTTCTTGGTCTGCCTGTCTGGGAAATTGAATCAATTCTGTCTTCATTTTCGAATCGTCTTAGTGTATCTACAACTGCTGTTCTGCTTATTTTAAGCATCTGCGATAACTTTCTATGCTATTTACCTCGATAATGATGGAATATCACAAGCTGGCGTTTTTCAAAGGTGGTAGTGTGTTGTCTTTTGCATCCCATTTGATATCATTCCGCAACTCTGCAGCAAATGACTTCGGCACGACATGTCTTGCGGCACCGCACTACTGAACTGAACGTTTTGCAACACTATGAGCCCTGTCGCCGTCAATGAACAAAGCGACAAACCCGGCCTTTCAGGGTGGCCGAATATATTTGAGGCGTGTCATTTCACCCATGTGTGCAATGTCCTTTCTTTTACAGCATACTGTACATCAATGCTTCGTGATTCCTTTTCTGCATAAGCAAACGCATGTAGTTCCATTAGTTGGACACATTTGGTTTCACATTCTGCCCATGGTTACGTTATTGTCATTACTTTGCCACGGATTTTATTAGTGGCCGAATATTTATGGGAGTGACTGTACCTACGTAGGAGTTTTCCTCTACACATTGTGTTGTGTTGTTGTGTTGGTTGAGTTGAATTGGTTACGCAGAATCGATGTCCGTTGACGACGTCCTCGTCCCGAGGTGGTACAGCTCTTTTTCAGGCACATTACCAGTGGAGGTGAGCCGCATGCATCTTTGTAACCCCATAGCAGCCCTCCTGTCAATCTCAAATTTATGGCTTTACCGGGAATCAAACTCGGTCAGGAGAAGATGGCATCTAATAGCGCTAACTACTCCTATGCTCTTTATCCTAGCGAACTGCCTCAGTTACTCATAAACCTATAGAAGCAAAGTGAGTGATAAACCTTTTTGACCTTTTCTGCCGGAGAATTTGCAGTTAGAATACTGTAACTCAGTATGATATGACGTTAAGCTGCAGTTACTAAAACGGGCTCAGATTTCAACGAAATTACTAGTACACGGAGTACGTCATTTAAACAAAAGAAAAAAGTAAATAACTGGAGTCACTTGGAGATTTTATGCCTTTTGAATTTCTTTGTAGATACTCGACAATCTCCGGACTGGAGGTAGTGACGAGCTACTGTTTACTCAGTACTTTGTTGATAGAAGTGAAGGATGGCTATTGTCACCCAGTTGAATGAACGAAGTGAAGGGCACATTATCTGACATGCTCTCAATACTAACACACTTATCAGGTTAAAGAACCAGGGCGCGAAGAACACGAGGATCCAGTCCGTAAGTTTAAAGTGCGTTCTGCTATCGCAACAAACAGCTGCTTGGCGTTGGTTCACGGAAGGGTATGTAAATAACGGTGGTCATGGTCCGCGTTGATACTGGTGACGTCGGTACTCTTTCTGTGAATGATATCCAGTGATCTTTCATTTGAAACTGCCGTCCATATTAATGGTGTTGTCTTTGAAAGAATAGAATTGCAAAGTCACTAGCATAGCATCATTAATTTATTTATTTAGCGTATGGCTAACACATCACATTATAGATACAATAATAATAAATAATATTTACAATTTGAAGTATTTACAGGTTCAAATTATTTACATATTCAACACACAAGGGTGAGAGCAGAAAAAAGTCTCTTGGATTTCCCAGGTAGGCAGTGAGAGGACACTGCTCCACAATGTGCCGAACTGTTTGCTTCACAGCACCACAACTGCACGCTGCCGAATTAAGTATTCCCCATTTATGGAGGGAGTCGCCACATCTGCCATGGCCAGTACGAATCCTGTTGATAGTTGTCCAGGTCTTCCGTGGAAGATCAAAACCCTCTGGTTTGTTTTTCAGCCATGGTAGATAGTGATATTCTGATGGAGCACTGGATATCCATACTTGCATCATTAAAGGAGGAGAAGAAGAAGACCACACATATATAATTTGCCTCACTAGAGATTATAAATTCAGACGATGAAATTAATCCATATCAATAATAATAATAATATTAAAAATAATAAAAATAATAAATAATATTTATTTTTAATATCCCTTTAACACTGTTCAGGCCGGCGGTCAAATACTTTGCCCGTCCTTGTAAGTTATGATTTTCATTGTTCCGTCAAATTCGAATTACGGAAAACCTTCTTTCCCAAACTCCTGGTCCAACAGCTCATTAGAACCTTGGCTGCCAAGATGACTGCTGCCCTGCCAGATGTCCTGCAGGTACTGGAGTGCCACGTAGTGAGCATGACGACATTCTCGGCTGTTTTGCTCAGCTTTCTTGGTTGGGTACGCTGATTCCCGTACCAAAGGGCTCTTCAGTTGGTCTTACGAGGCTGAATCTGTTCGAGAATTAAAATCCCCGAAGTCTCGGTGTAATAGGCATACATACTATCCGTACACCACGGTACAGGTGTAAAGCCATAAGATTCAATGGGACTGATGTTGACAGTTTAAGATTAAGATGCTTTGGTGAATATTTGCAAGTATATTACTGAATGTCCACCTCTGTGGTGTAGCAGTTAGTGTGATTAACTGCCACCCCCGGAGGCCCGAGTTCGATTCCCGACTCTACCTTGAAATTTGAAAAGTGGTACGAGCACTGGAACTGTCTACTGAGTAGAGGAGGGGTTCGATTCCCACCTCATCCCTCCGTTTACCATGGTTTCCCACTTCTCCAGGTAAATACCGGGATGGTACCTAACTTAAGGTCACGACCGCATCCTTCCCTCTTCCTTGTCTATCCTTTCCAGTCTTCCTCTCCTCCCATAAGGCCTCTGTTGCTGAGTCCGAGGGAAAAAACAACCCTGGACGGTAAACGGATGAAGAAAGAAGAAAGTAATATTAAAAACACAAACAGACCTGCTTAGTGAAAACCACTTCTTATAGTCTATTTTGCATTTTAAGGATTAGGCATTTTGTTTTAACTTGTTGTGTGGTTTAATTCAGCATTTAACTGAGTGAATATGAAAAAATCGAGAAAATTCCGTCTGAATTGCAGTTAGACCTCATAGTGTTTAAACAGCCGCAATTATGGAACTTCACGCTTTAGATTATGCAATATTGGTAACTGCTGGATGGACTGGGTTCCAAAATAATGGCAGTTATTTAAGAACTTAGGAAAATCTGACGGTCGTTGATACCATCTTTTACAACAAAGGTAGAATTTACAGATTATGACCTAAGAAATGAAAATATTCCCAAGGATCCTACGCTGAAGAATTATGCAATTAGTGAATAAGTTATCAGCATTGCTTACTTTTGGAACACGGTCAAAACTGATACACTCTTATCTATTCCACCTCACCGCACCACATGATACACAAACTCATTTGTTATTTCTTCGGCACGACAATGGAATGCACTCCCCGTCTCTGTCAGAGGAACCTCACCTGCTAGTTTTAGGCAACTTTGTCACCGCTACCTACTAAGTAATGCTATGGAAATATTGTAGATTTAGCCTTCCTCAAACTATAGACTGTATATAATCCCATTGTTTTTACCAAAGATAATAGAAATTAACTAATCATGTCATAATTGTGTAAATAATCATCATCTTCATCATCAGCATCATCATTCTCCTATTTTTTCCTATTGTTATTTTTTATCATAATATTGTATTGTTTAGTAGTTGCATGATGTTTCTATTGTAAGTGTATTTATTTCAATTTTGCACATGTAGATACAGTATTTTCTGGTTAGATGGAAGAGAAGGCCTAATGGCCTTAATCTTGCCAGACAAAATAAATCCATTGTATTGTATTGTATTGTACTTAGATTTTTGTGTTTTATAGAGAGAATTGTCTCTATTCCAGCTTTCTATAATCCAATACCGGAATTGTGATTTAAAAAATAAATCGTTACGTGGTGAAAAACTGTCTAGCCAATGAGATTAAAGTTTGCTCAGTTCACCCTGAAGGACGAGGGTTCGATTCCCCATCAGGAAGTCGAAACATTTAGAAACAAGATTTCCAGAGGTACACGGCTCTTATGTTCAATAAAAATGAGTTACAGGTTAATTCCTGACGACAAAGGTGACCAGAACTAGAACTAACCACTCTTCAGGACCGAGGTTACGGATAGTTGAAAGCATTTGCCTTTCACTCCTCCAAGGGCCTTCATGACCTTTACGGTTATGCGTTCGCCTTTTTTTGCTTTGGGTGAAAATATAAGGTATGTTCAGAAATGGCCATTCCGAAAGATAGTGTCCCCTAAAGCCGTGTGTAATGTCCTACGTTGTAAATCTGATTCAAGCTGAAAGAACGCACTAGTAATGTCGTGAACATGTGTGAATGTTGTGAAGTAAGTCTCGAGCACGATTATTCTGCAGAAATTGGCATCGTGGGTGTCTGGAATATGTTGAAAATTCTGCTTCGAGTCTCGAGGACACATACATTTCCAACTTACTCTTGTTTTATCATGTGACATAACCAACAGGAAATGAAAAAATATCCTTCATAATTTGTTTTAAACTGGTTTAGAAGCGAGCCATCGGCGTAATATGCGCGGTGGCATTATACTTTACACGCAAATGTCCGCAATTCAAACTCTTGCCTGTGCTCCCTCGTTGGGAAGTCTCATTGATTTTTTTTTTAGCGTATCTCTACTGCGTTTCTCGGCTTCTGTCCTTTCCGCAGTTTAACAGGTTGTGCTGCAGCTTGACAAGTGTTTTAAGCACATCTTGTGAAAATGTTGGGAAAAGCCTACCATGCACTTTCTTTTCTTTTTAATTTCAGAAAATGTCTACTGGTGAGCTATTGTAGATTCGTGTCAAGATACTATGAGTAGCATATCGCTAACGAATGCTTATATCAGCTTCGAGAAAACATGATCGCTTGCTTTTCACTTACAAATTCGCTCTGTATTTAATACTGTTTCCAAATGTATAACCAAAAGAAGGGAACAAAGGTGAAGTAAACGGAAAGCGATTGAAGGGGCACGGTGGAATAACAAATTGCTTATAACTTAGATTTGAAGTATTTACGGTTTGTTGAACTACAATATTTCAGACGCGCCGACTTCGGGTGATTATTGTGGGGGCATGATTAACATGAACACAGGCATGTGAAATGAGGAACAACTACAGTATTAATGCAGACATACCGAGCTCGATAGCTGCAGTCGCTTAAGTGCGGCCAGTATCCAGTAATCGGGAGATAGTGGGTTCGAACCCTACTGTCGGCAGCCCTGAAGATGGTTTTCCGTAGTTTCCCATTTTCACATCAGGCAAATGCTGGGGCTGTACCTTAATTAAGGCCACGGCCGCTTCCTTCCCATTCCTAGTCCTTTCCTATCCCATCGTCGCCATAAGACCTATCTGTGTCGGTGCGGCGTAAAGCAAATAGCAAATAATGCAGACATTCGTATATAACAACAATATTCACGAACAAACAGAAAAAAAAAAAAAAACATTAATAGAGCTTGTTTCTCAAATACGTTTTTGAACGAGTTTTCAGTAATTTTCGCAAGTCAACAGAAAAATAGAACTTGATTCATAAATAGGTATTTTGAATGAATATTTTATGTACGAAACTACTGAAACAACTGAAATAACTACATTACTACACATGTCAAATGTTCGCTGTATTGAGAGTGGTGAAGACTGTGACGAGAATCCACTTGATTGCTAGTCTGTCTCACTGCCATTTGTTTGAGTAGATATGCTAGCATAATGAGTACAATGTTTACCCACCTCTTTCATCTCTACTACGCTCTCCTCTGCTTTTATGATTCACTGTGTATATTCACTTTATTTTAGCTTATTCAAGTCTCTTCTACTCTATGTGTGCTCGTCTTTTCTAGCATTAGTCTTTTAGTTTGACCGAGCGAATTGGCCATACGGTTAGGGTCGCGCAGTTGTGAGCTTGCATTCGGGAGATGGTAGGTTCAAAGCCCATCGTCGGCAGTCCTGAAGATGGTTTTCCGCGATTTCCCATTTTCACACCAGGCAAATGCTGGGTCTGTAGCCTAATTTAGACAACGGCTGCTACCTTTACCATTCTAGTTCTTTCCCATCCTTCCATTGCCGAAATTCTTCGATGTGTTAGTACAATGTGTTGGTACAACGTTAAACCAGTAGAAATATAAATCTTCTAGTTCATGCCTTGGCACTCTCGAGCTTGCACGAACTCTGCAGCTTTTTCCTGCTCTGGTAAAATCAAACGCACGAATTCGGCAACTGTCCCAAAACCGTCCCCTGAGTAAACGTACGAACTCGGCAGCTTAGAAGACGAGGACGACATATACGGGCTACGTGTGGCGAGCTAGGAAATTGATAACCCTGTGTTAGATGTACTTACCAGTAAATTTTATTCTCTTATCCGAATGGTTTTCTTGAGGATGAACTGTGGATTGCTCATTCTTCGAGGGTCAAGGATGTTTCTTTTCATTTCAGTGCCATAGTTTAGGGTTAGCATTGTAACTTTCTGCACTGAGCAAGTTGCTGTGAGGTTTGGGCCACGTAGCTTTGAGCTTGCATTCGGGAGATAGTGGGCTTGAACCTCACTGTCGGCAGCCCTGAGAATAGTTTTTCCGTGGTTTCCTATTTTCACACCAGGCAAATGCTGGATTTGTACCTTAATTAAGGCCACGGTCACTTCCTTCCCACTTCTAGCCCTTTCCTATCCCATCGTCGCCATAAGACCTATCTGTGTCGGTGCGTCGGAAAGCAAATTGTAAAAAAATAACTTTCTGAATGCTACGAATTGAAGGCTGATTTGAAGGGCTTGGACGGATTGTTCTAAGCCTACGCAGCAAATCTCTAACTCCCATATCTAAAATGTAGAGTACGGCCGCTTTATTTCGAACCCTAGTCCCGATATATACTGCACATAAGTAGACAACACAGTGTCACACGTTCTGACCTATTTCAGATTAACCCTTCTCTTAAGGCTTTCAACTTGGTATACTCTGGGTGGGGGGCGGTAGAATAACACCCACGGTATCTCCTGCCTGTCGTAGGAGACGACTAAAAGGGGCCCCAGGGGCTCTCAACTTGGGAGTTTGGGCTGGTGAACATGGAGCCCTCAGCTGAGTCCTGGCATTGCTTCCACTTACTTCTGCCAGGCTCCTCACTTTTATCTATCCTATCCGCCCTCCCTTGATCAACTCTTGTTCTTTTCCGACCCAGACGCTATTAGAGCATTCGACGGCTGGGGAGTCTTTCATTTTCACGCCCTTTGTGGCCCTTGTCTTTCTTTGGCCGATACTTTTATTTTTCGAAGTGTCGGATCTCTTCCAGTTTTTCTTTCTGATTAGTGTTATATAGAGGATGGTTGCCAAGTTGTACGTCCTCTTAAAACCATAATCACCACCATCACCATCACTTTCAACTTGGTAGCGTAGTTGGCGGTCATTTGGCCTTTGCCTGAGTCGGGCATTGATTCCAATTTTGTCAGACTTCATTCACCTTTCCTTCCTGCGCTCTCTTGGTCAACTCTTGTTCTCTTCCGACACCGACAATATTAGGTTTGCGAGATCTCCGGAATCTTTCATTTCCACATCTTTCAAATCCCTCACCAATTCTTGCCATTAACTTCATTATTCTAGGAGTTGATATCTTTTATTTTTGTGCCGGGCTCAGTGGCTTAGAGGTGCCCGGCTAAGTCTGGCAGCATTTTGATATGCTCAGATTCGCCATTCTGTAGATCTATCGGCATGTAAAGTAAATCCTGCGGGGAAATAAATACTGGCACCTCGGCGTCTCCGAAAATAAAAGCCGTAAAACAATTAGTAGCACGCAAGATTAATATTATTATTGCAGTATTTAATTGAAGGTTTGGTAAATTGTAATTAAAATATATTTAAAAACTGGTAAGATGTAAGCAAAACCCAAATAAGTCGATTCTATCTATCTCTCAATCTTTCTCTTTCTGCTGTGTTTAGAGGACAGGCGATATATCTCATCGTATTTCCTCATAAAACAATAACATCAACAACAACAACAACAACAACAACAACCGCCACCACTACCAGACTAAAACAAACAGAGAGAGAGAGAGAGAGAGAGAGAGAGAGAGAGAGAGAGAGAGAATGCCGTTGTCTCAAACTCCTTTTAGGAAGAAGCAGCAGCAGCAGTAACAGAAAAAACACCACCACCACATTTTTCTTTGTTCTGATTATCGCCCCCTCCTCATCCACCCTCCCTCCCTTCCTTCCTTCCTTCCTTCCTTCCTTCCTTCCTTCCTTCCTTCCTTCACCCACTATAATTTTCTTTTCAGTTAGGCGCTCGTTTTCTATATTGGAAGTTACGGGTTCTAATCCCGCCGCAGTCGGTTAATTTTGAAGTGTGCTTTGTCAGAATTAGTCATATTAACAAATCCTTTTTCCCCATGGTGCAACAGCCCCGAAGGACCTTGACCTACCAAGCGACCACTGCACAGCCGGAAAGCCTGCAGATTATGAGGTGTCATGTGGTCGGCACGACGAATCCTCTCTGTTAAAGAATCAATTTCTGATCAAAATTCTGACACTTAACGTTAAACGAATAACATTATTTCAAATTATTGCTTCTCGTATGTTGCTCGTCTTTAGTATGAAAAGCACTAGATAATGCAAATGCGAGCTGAATGCATGTTATTGCACTCAGTCGGATGATCGCGTTAAAGGGTAGCATTTCTGATAACTAGAGTACTTTCTCCCCAGCTTGAAGACGTTAGCGGAGCAACTTTCTCACCATGAATACGAAGAGCTAAGCGCCTGCTGTGACGTGCACGGCGCTGACCTCAAAATAGCGTATTGCCCTTTGCAAACTCTTTCCGCTAACTTACGTTGGGTAAGACGACACATTTGAACTATGTCCTTCACACGAATTACCCCGCTGTATACTGTATTTGTTCGCATGTAATACAAACTTTTCTTTCAGAATAAATCATGTTAACAGATCACATGCTTGTTATACACGGGTGTATTTTAGCAGTTCAGTGTTTGGTGGATATATTTCCTTCGTGTAAAGTTAGTATGTAATTATTGTGCCTATATCGGATTTAGGTACAGTGAAATGCGATATTAAACGGAAATTTACCTTGTGACCTAACTGCGGTAGGGAGGCTTGTGCGTATCAACGAAGCAGGTAGACAATAGGGACAACGATGTCAGTATCTGTCGAGAAACCGGACTTAGGAATGGTTCATCGAAAGGGGGGTAGTGGTATTTCGGAAGTTGTGAAGGTGTCAGTCTGGATGATTGACTGATATGGCATTGTAATAATACTTAACATGGCTTTGCTATGTTGATACTGCTACACGGTTGAAAGCAACGGGAACCTACATCCGTAACTAACTTCTGAGAACATGCATCTCTCTCTCTCTGAGTGAATGAATGAATGAATGAATGAATGAATGAATGAATGAATGGTGTACTGATGATGGCTTCCTCTCGTGTAAAATATTCCCCCCCCCCCTCCCCCATTCGGATCTCCGGGTAAGGATTACACGAGAGGGGTGGGGAGGGCAATCATCTGGAAGACATTCTGCGAGTCGAAGCGTGGAAAATTAGAAGTTTGAATCGTTGTGGTAGGTTAGAGAATCCGAAAAGGAAAATGGGTAGACTAAAGTTAGATGTAATTGGTATGAGTGAAGTACGATGGCAGGAGGAGTAGGATTTTTGGACAGGCACTACAGATTATTATACAAGACAAAATAGGTGGAATGCAGGAGTTGGTTTAATGGTGAATAAGAAAATAGGGCAGCCAGTAAGTTGCTATGGTCAGCATAGTGAACGGATTATTTTTGTCAAGAAAGACACCAAGCCATTGCCCACACAATGTCTGTTACTTCAGCCGATTGATGACGAAATCGGAAGAAAATACGAAGAGAGAGAAGATTTCAATATGTACAAGGAGATGAGAATCTAATTGCGATAGGAGATAGGAATGCAGTAGTTGACCATGTAAGAAAATGTAGTAGTAGAAGAACATGAACCGTGACAAAGGAATCAAACAGGAAGTCGGCTGGTAGAATTATGTTTATTCTTTGTTAATACTTGGTTCAGAAACCATAAATGACGGTTGTATACGTGTACAAGACCTGGGGATTTCATTATGATTAGGCAGAGATTCAGAAACCAGATGCTGGATTACAAGACCTTTCCAGGACCAAATTTGGACTCTGAGCATAACTTGGTGGTCATGAAATGAAATCTGAAGTTGAAGAAATTGAATAAAGGAATGCAAAGAGGTGGAATGTAGACGACTTGAAGGATGAGAGTGAGGAATTGTTTCAAGGAACATGTTGCACAAGGACCAAATGAAAACGCTAAAAGAAACATATTAGATGAAAAATGGACAGTCCGGAAGAATGAGATCAGTAGGGCTGCAGAAGAAAAGTTAGGAAGAAAGACCAGACCAAGCAAAAATCAGTGGATAACTCAGGATATACCAGACCGGATTGACGAACGGAGGAAGTACAAGACTGCAAAAAAAAAAAAAAAAAACAAACATGGGGAGGCCAGAGAAGAATACAAATTACTAAAGAATAAAGTAGACAGAAAGTGAAGGAAAGCCAAGGAAGAATGGCTGAAAGAGAAATGCATGGATGTTCAAGATGATATGGTTGTAGGAAAGGCAGATGCTCTTTGTTTTCCAGTGGTGAAGTTAGGGCTCGCGACCCTCTCCTGCACTTAACGGGGAAAATCAAGGAAATCTTTGGTTGAAGAAAAATTAGGTAGGAATATTAGGATCTCAGATAGAAAACCTTTTCTAGGGAAAGAAGACGAGACAGGAAGATGACAGGAACATATTCAGCAAATGTAAAAGAGGGAAGAGTAAGGTGATAAGATTCTGGAGCAAGAAGAGGCTGCTGTTGGTGCTTATGAAATGACAGACGAAATTTTGTGGTCAGAATCCGACAGAGCATTGAGAGACTTAAATAAGAACACGGTACGGTACCTGGAATTGATGATATAACCTCAGAATTACTGATGACCATAGGAGAAAGCGGCACGGTGAGGTTATCCAGTTAGTGTGCAGGATAAAGGAGAAATGCCATTCGATTTTTTTAAATGTTGTTATACCTATTCCCTAGAAAGTGGGTACTGACACTTGTGAACACTACCGCACCATTAGTTTAGTATCTCACACGTATTTTTTACAGAAGAATGGAATTACAAGTTGAAAGTAAGTTGAGAGAAGATTAGGTGCATGGCATTCGGAGATCTAGAAACGGTATTCGATAACATTGACTGGACCAAGCTATTTGAGATTCTGAAGGTATGAGATACCGAGAAGGCAACGTGTTCAAAAATCAGTATGTTGTGATACGAATCTCGGGTTATGAAAAAGAAGAAACAATTCCGAAAGGAGTGAGGCATACCTGCAGTTTGTCTCCTCTCCTTTTCAGTGTTTATGTAGAACAGGCGGTCAAGGGAGTCAAGGAGGAATTTGGAGAAGGCATCACAATCCAAGGAGAGGAAATCGAAAACTCGGAGGTTTACCGATGATATTACTTTATCCGAGTCTGCAGAACTGGAGAAATTGCGTAATGGTATGGGCACAGTCTTGGAGAAGGAGTACAAGATGAAAATAAATAAATAAATAAATAAATAAATAAATAAATAAATAAATAAATAAATAAATAAATAAATAAAAAGTAATGTAATGCACTCGAACGATGTCAGGTGACGTACGAAATATTAGATTAGGAAATGAACTCTTCAAGGGAGGAGATGAATCTTGTTACTTGGGTAGTATAAAACTAAGAATGGCAGAAGTAGAGGATATAAAATGCAGACTGGCACAAGCAAGTCAGGTCTTTCTTAAGAAAAGAAATTTGGTACTTCAGTGATTTATATTAGAAATATGTTCTTGAAGATTTTCGTCTCGAGTGTGACATTGTATGGAAATGAAACAGACAACAACTAGCTCTATAAGAAAGAGAGTAGAAGCTTTTGAAATGTGGCGTTACACAAGACTGCTTAAGATGAGATCTGTAGATCGAACCACGAAGGAAGAGATATTGAATCGAATTCGTAAGAGAACGATTCAGCGAAATTTGACAAGAAGAGATAGAATGATAGAACACATGTTAAGATATCCAGGACTTGTTCATTTAGTTTTTGAGAAAAGTGCAGGCGGTGGGAAGGGTAGGAGTACACTAAGGCATGAATGTGGCAAACAGATTAAAGTTGGTATAGGACGTGCTGTAGTAGTTGCGTAGGAATGAAATGATTAGCACAGGATAGAGTAACATGAAGATTTGCATCAAATCAGTCTATGGATTGATGACCCAAATAACAATAATTACAGGAAGCCCATCTAAAGTTTTCTGAAGGCATTCCATCTCTTGCTTTGAAGAGAAAACCGTAGTAACTTTCAAAATATTTTTAAGTGTGGGGAATATCGATGAAATTCAACAAATACGTATGTTCCCAGAACATGTTAATAAATAATTCCAAAGACAGTTATTTAATGTATTCTGTATAGTATTAATAATTGTAAAAAAACTGAGTTCTTATATTTAAAAGTTTGGTAAATTAGATGTAAGATTTTTCAGGCATTCGCTCTATAAACCAGCGTTTCGTCTTAGACCTGATACTAGACTCATCAGTAGAGCTCCGACGTTGAGGAAAAATCCTTTTGTTCTCGAATGTCCGAAGACGAGGCCGAACATAATGTTTATTCTAGCTTCATCGTAGGCCATAAAATGGTGGGTTTTATATATCCTTTTTTGCCTTTTTGGCATTTTTTAGCTTATTGATCCTGTTTTAGTCTTTTTTGAGGTCTTACCGGCTTTTTTTTTTTTTTTGCAACTTCACCTACTTTCGACTACATTTTTCCTGCCAACTCTCAATTCGAAACATTAGTTCATCACCTTTTTGACATCTTTTCTCTAGTCTGCATAATAGTTTTGTGTGTACATTGCTCAGAATTTAAAAAGAATATTTTCTGTATCGGTCGTGTCCACAGTAACTAGGAAATGCACTTTTTAATTTTCTGTCTGTCTGTCTGTCTGTCTGTCTGTCTGTCTGTCTGTCTGTCTGTCTGTCTGTCTGTCTGTCTGTCTGTCTGTCTGTCCACGCATCGCGAGAAAATAGCCGGAGATAATTGAATGAAGAATCTGTATGTACAGTCGGAGAATGAGGCACTACAATCTAGGCGATAAAGGATTTTTTAATAACGCTGAGTGAAATGGTAGTTTAGCGGAAAGCCAAAAATATAATTCTCAAATATCTGTTATTAGTGACCCTATCGACGAATACTACATAACTAAAGTTATATAGAATGAAATTTTCGATCATTTATGTCTTATCCATTTTTACTGCACTGGCTGTAATAACAGGATTATTCATGAATGTCGATTTTTGTTGCTAAGTCCACATCAACGCCGAAAACGGGAGAAGATAATTTAATGAAAATCGGTATGTAAAGTCAGGGAATAAGGCACCACAGACTAGGCTATACATAATTTATTCACGCTGGATCAAATGTTAGATTCGGGGGAAGCACCTAAAGTACCTATGTTATTGGTCCTATCGAAAGTACTACATAACAAAAGTTATAGAGAATGTTTACATAGAACAGGCAGTAAAGGAAATCAAAGATAAATTTGGAAAGGGAATCACAATCCAAGGAGAGGAAATCGAAACCTTGAGATTTGCCGATGATATTGTTATTTTATCTGAGACTGCAAAAGATCTCGAGAAGCTGCTGAATGGTATGGACGAAGTCCTGGTTAAGGAGTACAAGATGAAAATAAATAAGTCCAAAACAAAAGTAATGGAGTGCAGTCGAACGAAGGCAGGTGATGCAGGAAATATTAGATTAGGAAATGAAGTCTTAAAGGAAGTAGATGAATATTGTTACTTGGGTAGTAAAATAACTAACGATGTCAGAAGTAAGGAGGACATGAAATGCAGACTACAAGCAAGGAAGAGCTTTCTTAAGAAAATAAATTTGCTCACTTCAAACATTGATATAGGAATTGGAAAGTTGTTTCTGAAGACTTTCATTTGGAGCGTGGCATTGTATGGAAGTGAAACATGGACGATAACTAGCTCGGAAAGAAAGAGAATAGAAGCTTTTGAAATGTGGTGTTACAGAAGAATGCTGAAAGTGAGATAGATAGATAGATAGATCAAATCACGAAGGAAGGGATAGTGAATCGAATCGGTGAGAGGAGATCGATTTGGCTAAATTTGACGAGAAGAAGAGATAGGATGATAGGACACAAGACACCCAGAACTTTTCAGTTGGTTTTTGAAGGAAGTGTAGGCGGTAAGAACGGTAGGGGTAGACAAAGGTATGAATATGACAAGCAGATTAGAGCAGATGTAGGATGCAATAGTTACGTCGAAATCAAAAGGTTAGCACAGAATAGGGTGGCATGGAGGGCTGTATCAAACCAGTCTATGAACTGATGACTCAAACAACAACAACAACAACAACAACAACAACAACATAGATAATACATTTCCGATCATGTATGTTCTATACAGTTTTACCGTACCGTACTTAGTTCATATCAACGCTGATCATGGGCATATTGTTTAATCGTGTTAACTGCGATGGTTTTTATCATAAGTGTCGTAAGTTGTAAAACCGCGTGGTCTTCGGCCCATATCGACAAGGACAATTGTGAAGATGATTATAAAACATTAGAAAATAACAATAATTTCGTGTGGCTATTTCTAGCCGAGTACAGCCCTTGTAAGGCAGACCCTCCGATGAGGGTGGGCGGCATCTGTCATGTGTAGGTAACTGCGTGTTGTTGTGGTGGAGGATAGTGTTATGTGTGGTGTGTGAGTTGCAGGGATGTTGGGGACAGCACAAACACTCAGCCCCCGGGCCATTGGAATTAACCAATGGTGGTTAAAATCCCCGACCCGCCGGGAATCGAACCCGGGACCCTCTGAACCGAAGGCCAGTACGCTGACCATTCAGCCAACGACTCGGACAGAAAATATCATAAAGGAACGATCATTTGAAGAATAAGAAAAGAGGGAGTCTGAAAGAAGAAAGGACTTCCCTTTTCATGAAATGACCTAATATCACAGAGCCGGAAGAAAACTAAATATGAAAGCCTACAATATCGAAAACTCATAAAACTTATCAACAATAACATTTTGTTGTAATGTGATTTGTGTCTTCTGCTGCCATTCACAGATAGATGGGATTACTGCTGCTTCCCGAGTAAAACAGCCTGCCTGAATATTGACGCAAAGCAGCTGGGGAGTTAAATAACTTTGCACATGTTATGATTGTCCGTCAGCGACGGGTATTACAACTAGTAAATACATATATTTGAACCATATCTGAAAAGAGATAAAATTAAATGAAATGAAGGAAATGAAACTAGTGCTTGAAGAAAACCAGAGATACCAAATTATGAGCAAGATTAGTGAAATAGTGAAAGGAGAATGTGTGTGTGTGTGTGTGTGTGTGTGTGTGTGTGTGTGTGTGTGTGTGTGTGTGTGTGTGTGTGAAGAGGAAGATCAATTCTGGTGTTCTCACTTTATGCGGTAGTTTATTTGTTTCCAATTATGCGAGACCTCTTCAACAAACATACAACCGCCAGCTATACCTATTAATTGATGACTAACTACTTCGCTTTAATAGAACCGAGCTCGATAGCTGCAGTCGCTTAAGTGCGGCCAGTATCCAGTATTCGGGAGATAGTAGGTTCGAACCCCACTGTCGGTAGCCCTGAAAATGGTTTTCCGTGGTTTCCCATTTTCACACCAGGCAAATGCTGGGGCTGTACCTTAATTAAGGCCACGGCCGCTTCCTTCCCTTTCCTAGCCCTTTCCTGCCCCATCGTCGCCATAAGACGTATCGATGTCGGTGCGACGTAAAGCAAAATATCATAAAAGAAAAAAAGAAAAAAGTTTTAATGGATGTACCCGGCGGTGTTACGTACTTGCCTACATAAAAATAATTTCTTCCTCCTGGTCTATTTCCCGATTTACTGGGGTCGGCGCTTGAAGTGGATGTTTCCAGTTTTACGGCCTCATGCCCTTCCTGGCGCCCACTCTATGTGGAGAGAGTTATTTACTATTGCGTTTTCTGTCGTGATTAGTAGTGTGACGTATTGTATATAAATGAAGAGAAGTGCATTAAGACGAATACAAACACCCAGTTCTCTAGCCAAATGAATTAAACGTACGCAGTTAAAATCCTCGCCCCGGCCGGGAATCCTACCCGGAGCTTTCTGACCATTCAGCTAAAGAGCCGGACAACGTAACCATTCAGTTAGGTCGGAAGTAAGATTTCAAGAGCCCATGATACTACTTTCATAAATGTATAACTTATGGAACAACTGCATGTAGGAAGAGGATAAAAATCATGTTAAATAACTAATTATAATTGTTCCAGTTTTATCCATCTATTCATTTACTTATTTCTTAATTTGATCATAAAATTTCAATACTATTCGTAATATTTACGTTGAATAACTTGTTACTTTAATGATTCAGGAATTATTTTCAGTGAGAACTACAATTTCGCGGATAGGTCCTAAAAATATTCTCATTTGAAGTGTACGCTTCAGAAGTTTAGGGTTGATACAAACTAAAGATTACATATTTGTAACACACGATGTTCCTGGGATAGTTTGAAGTTCGTTCACATAACAGCTTTCAATGACCGTAGAGAAAGGGAAATTAAATTGAAAAAACGGTGCTTCACAGAATGCGCAGATTCACTTGGAACACGTATACTTTGCTCTTGCAGGAAAGAGTGCCGCCTCTGCAGTGATTGAACAGTACAGGGAGAGAAACTTGTTTGCTATTCTGTAAATAAAATGGCTTGTGGCCTACATATGGTTTGCAGACCGGTTTATTATGTGCTAAAGCTGCCAAAAACTTGCGCTTTCCATCTACTGAAGTGTGAAGTTACTTGAACTATTTTCAAATTATTCTTCTCTGTAACTTTAACTAAGACTTTCTTTCCTTGGATAGTTTATCGTTTTAAAGATGTTATTTACATTTACGACATACATTAGCAGAGGTGACCTTTATATAATAGAATAGTTGTTTATATATATAAAATATGATAAATATGCGTTTCAATTATGGTTAGCCATCTGATCTCCTGAATGGTTTACCACACCGAAGAAGTTCGCTTTCGATTTAGATGGAGTAAACTTTACTGACCGGGTGAGTTCGGCGTGCGGTTAGGGGTGCGCAGCCGTTAGGTTGCATCGAGGAGATAGTGCGTTCGAATCCCATTGTCGGCAGCCCTGAAGATGGTTTTCCGTGGTTTCCCATTTTCACACCAGGAAAATGCTGGGCTGTACTTCTCACTCCTAGCTCTTTCCTATCCTATCTTATTTTGCGAACTACCGAGCAAGTGGCCGCGCGGTTTGGGTCACGTAGCTATCAGCTTGCATTCGGGAGATAGTGGGTTCGAACCCTACTGGCGGTAGCTCTGAAGAGGTTTTCCGTAGTTTCCCATTTTCACACCTGTCAAATGCTAAGGCTGTACCTTAAATTAAGACCACGGTTGCTTCCTTCCCACTCCTACCCCTTTCCTATCCCATTGTCGCCATACGACCTGTATGCGTCGGTGCGACTTTAGGCAACTTGTAAATACATGTATTTTGA
Organism: Anabrus simplex; assembly: GCF_040414725.1. Taxonomy (NCBI): domain Eukaryota; kingdom Metazoa; phylum Arthropoda; class Insecta; order Orthoptera; family Tettigoniidae; genus Anabrus; species Anabrus simplex. The sequence goes on from NC_090265.1 coordinate 182,349,111, forward strand.
ATTCTGATAATGACATCTTTGTGGAATAAAACTCCTATCTATATTTTATTTATCTTCTCACAGTCCAGAGCAAAATGTAGTTTCCACCCAAGTTCCAGTCTCATTTATGACTGTGGCACTATGGAAGCTGCTGAGGTATGGGTGGTGCTGAGTAATGGCATTCGGAATACGACTAATGCGTTTGAGTGTTATGAAAGGTGCTACTAATAAGGCTGGTTGTGCTGCAGTAGCACTTCTGGCCCGTTGAGGAAAGCAATGGCATACTACCTCGTTCCTCATCCTGCCTATAGAGTATAGACCATTCCATGTTAGGAAAACACTATTGCTTTAATGGACCTGTACGGAGCGAACACCCCCCCCCCCCGTTAGACACCCATAATTGCTCATGATTAGGGAGTATTATAATGTACTTTATATTGTGTTACGAAACAAAGAAAAAAATTATGAGGCATTTTTTGACCATGCTTTATTTACATACATACATACATACATACATACATATACATACATACATACATACATACATACATACATACATACATACATACATACATACATATATTATCATTATAGACCGTTATGCCTTTCAGCGTTCAGTCTGCAAGCCTCTGTGAATTTACTAAACGTCGCCACAATCCTCTGTTTGCAACTAGTGCTATGGCCTCATTTTGTTCTATACCTCTTATCCTTAAATCGTTAGAAACTGAGTCTAACCATCGTCGTCTTGGTCTCCCTCTACTCCTCTTACCCTCCACAACAGAGTCCATTATTCTCCTAGGTAACCTATCCTCCTCCATTCGCCTCACATGATCCCACCACCGAAGCCGCTTTATGCGTACAGCTTCATCCTTGAGTTAATTCCTAACTTAGTCTTTATCTCCTCATTCCGAGTACCCTCCTGCCATTGTTCCCATCCGTTTGTACTAGCAATCATTATCGCTACTTTCATGTCTATCACTTCTAACATATGAATAAGATATCCTGAGTCCACCCAGCTTTCGCTCCCGTAGAGCAAAGTTGGTCTGATAACAGACCGATGTATTAACATAACTACTGAAACTTTTCTAAATAAATTCGCAAGGAGGAAGCACAATGGCGGCAACAGTGATCGGTTTGTTGCCTTCCTTCGTTTTCCTTCTGTGTTGCTCTGCTACATGTAACGCGTAATCCGTTATACTCTGTGCATCTTGGCAGCTTAGTATTGAAAAGTAGTCTATTTTTGTGTTGCGTATCTCTTTGTCCTCAAATCTGTCTGTATTTATCTTGTGTTGAGTGAGTGTTATGTGATTAATTAGCCTACATGTGCGATTTCTTTCTTTTTAACATTAATGCAGTGATCATTTACTTTATGGATGAGGCTGGGAAAGAAACAAAAGTTAACTGCTTAATTTGCAGCTTATTTTCTTCTCCCTTTTATTTTGAACTTAGAAAACTGAGCTTCACAAATGTATGTACCACCGTTTTCCCGTGTTACTGTTGAACAGAGCCGTTCGATGTGGCATCCCTGTTGTCATAAGAGCAATACTGTTTTCTTAACATAGAATGGTCTATAGTATGCCTCATTTTGACGATGTCCGACTCGTTGGCTGAGTGGTCAACGTACTGGTCTTCGGTTCAGAGGGTCCTGGGTTCGATTCCGGGCCGGGTCGGGGATTTCAATTTCAATTCCAGTGGCCCGGGGGCTGGGTGTTTGTGCTGTCCCCAACATCCCTGCAACTCACACACCATGCATAACACTATCCTCCACCACAATAACACGCAATTACCTACACATGGCAGATGCCGCCCACCCTCATCGGAGGGTCTGCCTTACAAGGGCTGCACTCGGCTAGTAATAGCCACACGAAATTATTATTATTTTGGCGATGCTATCAGGTTTTTGCGGTTTTGCTATAACCGCATAACCTTTTGTGGTACCATTTAGGGAATCGACCAGCCTTCTGGCTGATGAGTTGACCAACCAACCAATGTTGCATTCTTGACTAATTGTGCTGAAGAATCCAAAACCTCTTCGGTAGCCGCAATTCTCATATTGTTTATTTATTGCTTGTGCTAATATTTTGTCAGAGAGAGTGACCTTTTCATACTTAACCTCTGGCAACTGCTGAAAGAGAAATTTACCTTTATTTCGAGGCATTTCTTTCAAACGTGGGCTGTAATAATATACCTCCATAAAACAGGTAGTTGGATATATCTCTCAATTGTATGGACTTAATGGCCAATGTTCTTCTGAATTCAATAACAGTTACCTTTTCTATTAGATTCGGCACTTATTTCCCTATAAATCATGTTAGCATTTAGAGTTGACAAGCGCTTTTTGAAGTCCATATTTTTTAAAATTTGAATAACTCAAATGTAAAGCATATTGTATCCATTTTTAAAATGAGTTAATGCTTCCTTGCTTTTAATAGTGATATCTTGCATATAATATTTCAATGCAGAAAAAGTTATATCCTTCGGTTTACACGTTGAAAGAATTTGACAGTTGATTGAAAAAAAACCTAAGTTACAATAGTTTCCTTCAAAACAGCCTTCATTCTTCTTAACCACTGAAACTAATCATATATTTAAAAAATATCACAATTATAAACGCGAAAAGTATGTACCTCATGTGGTTGGGGGACGCAGACGAAGAATACACCCACGGTATCCTTTGCCTGTCCTAAGAGGCGACTAAAAGGGGCGACCAAGGGATGATGGATTTGGAACCATGAGATTACCTGTAATTAGTACCATTACGCGAGGAACACCATGGGTCGACTTGTGATTAGTACCACTATGTGAGGAACACCATGGGTCTGTCATTAGTATCATTCGGAGAGGAGCACCATGAGTTTACCTTACCTATGATTAGTACCACTATATGAGAAACACCATGGGTCTACTTTACCTGTGAATAGTACAACTGTGTGAGAAACACTCCGGGTCATTTTTCATCGTCGTCTTTTTGAATTCTAGTCAGCGGATGGATTTTGGAATTACATTGCGCTTCATCACGTACCATTAGGGGACGATGACCTAGATGTTAGTTCCCTTTAAACATCATCATCATCATCATCATCATCAAACGTGTATGTGGTCCTATCATCCTGCGCCTGCAGCAATAACATCTTCATAACCTTTATCAAAACTCAATTTGAAGGATATTCATAATACAAACAGTGTCACAAGAAGTTGTAACATGTATCTACTGTAGATGGAATTACACACATCTTCCAGGGAAGGTCGTAATGTACCTCTTGAAAACTGTAATTGTGTTAATTGTGTTATTTTGAACATACTGATGAGAAGATGTGGTTATTCCACAAAGAAGTTTGGAAAGGACTTTCTTTATTGAAAATATACCAAAAATAAACTACTTTGTTATACTTTGGGGACCAATAACAAGCATCTGAAGTGAACTTTGAGAAAAAGGTCATCTGAGAACCTTGTTTGCCTTGCTTCTCTGCCAGCTGTAAGTAATATAACGGATGAGTCCTTTGCGCCTGACGTTTCTGCTTTTAGACATCCCAACGAACGTCAGTGGGGTGATGGTCGATTTTCCTTTGTTGTATACCAAGCTACAGTCGCCTTTAAAGCACTTACTGCGTCATCACTGCACGACTTTTGCAAAACCATGTATGCGACTGGTATTTACACAATACATCAAACTGCCATACGGTTATGTAAAATGTGCGTTCCATTATAAGCATTCGATTGGTTATGAAATTATCGTTAAAAGCGATGGCATACTGATAGAAAACGTGTGTGAGTTTGTGAAGCGGGGCGTAGTTTTACACCAAAAAAGCTTTCTGATAAACTGAAGGTAACCGTCACTCTGGTGTAGTGGACTAACCACAGACGTGTTGACGCATGTTGCGCTGGTAGGTGGGTTCGAATCCCACGAGCGATAAATATTTGTATTCTCATTTTAAACTTTGAGGATCAGACAACAGGCCATTCGTGCCACATTCGACCAATAGCATGCATGTTCAATGTGTAGTAGCCTGACACTTGGTGTAGCCTAGCAGTATTGGTCATTTCTTCGCTATGTATTCAACAGATGAGTATGTTGACATGCTCCTCATCTACGGTGAAGCAAGACAGAACGCACAGGAAGCACAGCAACTGTACCAGGAATGATTTCCACACAGACATCAACCAAACGCAAATACGTTTAGGAGGGTGGAACGACGTTTTCGTACAACTTCGTCACTTTTCCGAACAGGTCCTGTTAGAGAGGCACCAGTTACGTCCAGTCAAACTGCTGACATGGTTTCTGGACATTTTCCAGGAGAATCCTCACACGAGTGCCCGGGCAGTAGCACAACAGGCCAACATCAGCCAGTCGTCTGTTGTAAGGATATTGCATTCCAGTTTTTTCGTCCGTATCACCTGCAACTACATCAAGAACTCCACGGACGAGATTTCGAAACTCGTGTTGATTTCTGTGCGTGGATACTGACGCAAGTGGCAAATGATCCAAAAATTGTATCTCACATTTTATTTTCGGACGAGGCACGATTCCATAATAATGGCTCTGTGAATAGTCATAATATGCACTACTGGAGTGTTGAAAATCCCCACTGGGTAAGGCAGGCAGCACGTCAGGCATGATGGGGAGTAAATGTCTGGTGTGGTATACTGGGTGATCACCTAATTGGACCATATTTCTTTGAGGACCATTTAACAGGAGACCGGTACCTATCGTTTCTTCAAGACCAATGATGGATAGGGAGGGGAAGACCTGTCACCTGGCCTGCTATATCGCCCGATTTGACGCCACTGGACTTCTTCTTATGCGGCTATTTGAAAGATGAAGTGTACGCTCAGCAGCCGAAAAAACCTGAAAGCCATCGATACCTTATTACAGAAGCCTGTGAATCCGTAACACCTACAATGTTACAAAGCGCCCGAATGGCAGTTCAACGGCGTGCTGAAACGTGCATTGCTGCAGAAGGCCATCTATTCGAACACTTACTGCGTTAACAGGCTGTTGCTCAGTCAAGCTGATTCAAACCCCCAACCATTCTATCCTCGTCCAGCTCTGCTTATAAAACATCCACATAAGCAGCCCTGATGGCCTAGAACAGTGCCAAAATAAATAAATAAATAAATAAATAAATAAATAAATAAATAAATAAATAAATAAATAAATAAATAAATAAATAAATAAATTTAATTAATCGCGAGGTTTCCATAAAGCCTACTAGATGCACCATTAATTCCGCTTCACAAATGCACACACGTTTTCTATCAGTATGCCATCGCTTTTAGCATTGATTTCATACCCTACTGAAAGCTCATAATTGGCACGTACTTTTTACATAACCGTATAGCAGTTTGATGCATTGTGCAAATGGCTATCGCATACGGTACATGATGTGCAAAGGTAATGGTGCAGTGAGGCGATTGTTGCTTGGTATACGGCAAAGGAGAATATAGGCCTATTATAACACCAGTGACGTTCGGTGGGAAGCATAAAACGTCAGGCGCGGCTGACTCGCCCGGTATCTTCATAAAAACTGGTTTGTTACAAGACTATCTTTTGGAAGTAAGGGTGCATTCTACAAGAAAATCTGATATCTAAAATTCCTTGCAATATATTTTTGTTTGTTTGTTTGTTTGTTTGTTTGTTTGTTTGTTTGTTTGTTTGTTTGTTTAAACGGAATTCTTATTAAGGATTCCCTGCGATTATTTCAGTATTACTTCACCGCCATTATTATTCCACAGGATAAGCCATCCGATCATTTGTACCGTTGCAAGTGATTATTAGATTGTTTCTGGGCCCCTGCGGTCACTGATATTGCATAACCTGATGTCTCTTGGAGAAATAAAATAGGTTACATCTCCAGGTAATTTTATAAAGTAAAAGAGACGAACATGTTATTCATAATGTACTGATGACCAGGTCCACGTACTTGTTATAATTTGGCTGATATTTTACAAAGTTAATTTCTACGCTCTTTACGATTAATAACGAATCAAGTGGTATGCAGAGATCTATGTATATCAGATATACCAATTTTTAAAGTAGAATGAAGGAAGAATATTTTTAGGATACAAGGAATTGGATGAAAACCATTAATGTAACGACAAACTTAAAGTGTATAATAAACTTTAAGTATGTTATGTGGAGAATTTAACACACTTCTCTCAAAAACATTCTGGTTATACAGTTTACCCCCTGGTTTGAAAATAATATAACATATGTCATTTAAAATATCTGGTTATAATAAACAGTAAGCAAGGTTACTTTGAAATATGTTGCCTCGTATATTATTGTTTCTATTTTGTTATGTATTTGTTGACAGTATCACAAACACATATTTTACTAAAATATATGAAGTGAGGACGTAAACATTAATTTTAAGCCATTTTATCTAAGTAGCTTGTTAGCTTTAATTTCAAACTAAATAATGTTTCTCTTTTTTCTTTCTTTTCTTTGCTAGTGGTTTAACGTCGCACCAGCTCAGATAGGTTTTTGGTGACATTGGGATAGACAAGGGCTAGGACTGGCAAGGAAAATTAAGGTACATCCCTAGCATGTACCTCGTGTGAAAATGGGAAAGCACGGAAAACCATCTTCAGGGATGCCGATGTAAGCTTACGGCTTTGCCACCCGTACCGCATTGCTAATTCACTCGGTTACGGAAACTTACAATGATAGCTTTAGGAATACGATCTTATTTTCGAAATATTATTGTGAGGCTCTGTGAATTCTTTGAGTATCAGGGGTATTTTTTTTATTGAAGGTGAACGTTACACTTTCATTGTACGAGGGGAAGCTACTTTGGATTATGAGTCTGGAGAAGGAAGTGATAAAGAATGTTCAATTTCTGATCTGAATAGAGATTTTTGCACTGTTTTAAGAGAGGGTTCCCGGCCATTTCGTATAGATGCAATGTGATACCTCGTAAAACTTTTTGAAGTACCTTACACTTCCCATTTCAAAATCCTATATATACTGGACAAAAAAGTGGGGTACAACAGACGTGCACACTTCGTGGAGTAGTTCCATTCATCCAGAGAATGATTCAAACTAGAACATCTCTTGGTACTGATTACTTCCAGCTGTAGTTTATGTCCATAGGTCGGAATTCTTTCATTATATTGTGAAATAATATTCAACTTTTCACCCATAAAATAACCCCTGACAGGTGCAGCGTAAGTCAGTTAACCGCTGCACATTATTGTCGATTAAAATTTAAGCTAATTAAGTAATGGCGGAACCTCATGTGAATTGAAGGAAATTTGTTGAAAGAATAGTGGCAGGACTGGCTTATTAGTAACACGTGACTTCATCTGTGCAGTCATTGTTATCGTTGCAAAAGCTTGCATTATGAACAGAAAATTGTCTACAGAACACGTTTGGCAACTAGATCGAAATGATGGACAATATTTTGGTTGAAAAGTTTCACATGCTCTGTCACCATGCAGGAAAGCAACCTACAAATTAAATCGAAGGTTCGTGGAGACAGACAGTAGACCTCATAGGAAAGAAATATGGTCCAGGTTGAATTGTAGAAGACTGAAGAACTAGTTTCTTTTTAATGAATATAGTTAGTGATAATTTCGAAAGAGAAAGTGTAAGTCCACTCTGTGTAGTCCATTCTTGAAGACGGCGTGTCGCAATGTTCAGGCGCTGGAAAGTAATCGTCAGACTGAGGATGTGTAAATGCAGACAGCAGCTGCATACTGCAAGACACGGATAGTGGGACTTAATAATGCGTCCAGTTCACAGGTGTAGATAACGTGCAGTAAGGAGATTAATGTACTGCCTTGTGAAAGATCCTTAGAGACCGTACGCGGTCCAAATAAAATTAGATCCGTTCCGAACGTATATGGCGCGTTCTTTAATCAAAGTCCCAATCCCGAAGATAAGAGTTCTAGGGAGTTTCAGTGTTGTTAACTTGCGCAGCAGGAGAGGTACGTCCATTGTCGTACGCAGAACCAGTACCCAAATAAAGCGCAGGCGGGCAACTCCGAGATTGGAAAGTACGCTCGATATCGGTGGTGAATATACTGCGATGATCCATGATCCCACGTCTTCTTCGAAATCTATATTGAGATGTAGTGTTCCAGAAGCCATTCTAATATCTCTTTTTAACCATCCGTTATACTGTTTTGACCACGCAAGATTGATAAAAACGATTTGTCTGTAAGATGTTGCATCTTGAGGATCCTTACCAGGCTTCAATACGGGTACCACTATTTGAGTATTCCAGTCTTCCGGTAGTGGTCCATGGGTCTAACGGATTCCACAATAACTGGGTGATCGTTTTCGATTTTAGAAGTGTAGGCGTACCAGTCTGAAAGTTTTGTATTCCACCTTGTGAATGGGTAAATAATGCTCGATGAGATAAAATGATACGCAATAGAATAATCGCATAATGGTCCGAACCTATAACATATGGCAAGATTTTCCAGGACACGATATTCAAGAGAGTAGAAGAGCACAACGTAACATCAACAGTAGAAGTATCTTACTCATCGGCGCTACAGCTCATGGAGAACCCGGGCCTTCCCAGTCACATTTATCCATGCTTCACGGTCAAGAACAAGTCTTCTCCACCCATGGACTCGCAGTTGTCGCACGCCCTCCTCAACTTCATCCAACCATCTCTTGCGCGGTCGTCTTTGCTGTCTTCTTCTTTCAGGATGTCGATGGAATACCTGGCGTGCTGCTCGTTTTTCCTCCATCCTCTCCAGGTATCCTGCCTATCGAAGTCTTCCTCTTCTTACTTCTACTGATATGCGTGGTTCCCCATAAAAGCTGTATAACTCTGTTATTTCGTATTCGCCAGATTCCGTTTTCCTGAACTGGACCATAAATCTTCCTAAGAATTTTACGCTTCCTCACCTCTTTTGGTTAGCACCCATGTTTTACTACATATGTGTCCACCGACCTTATTACTGTTCGATAAATCTTTTTTTTTTTTTGCTATTGGCTTTACGTTGCACCGACACAGATTAGTCTTATGGCGACGGTGGGACAGGACAGAGCTAGGACTGGGAAGGAAGCGGCCGTGGCCTTAGTTAAGGTACAGCCACAGCATTTGCCTGGTGTGAAAATGGGGAACCACGGAAATTGTACGCGACTTGATTACTTTTAGAAGGCTAAAATTGCAACGATTTCCTTGCGCAATTCTCCCCCTGGTTTTAGCCATTGTATCATTATCATTAGTGAGTCTTGATTCCAGATACTTACAATTATTAACATTTTCGAATACTTTCCCGTTGATAATTAAGTTATCTTCATTTCCCTTCTCATGTGATAGAAGCATATATTTTGTTTTGTCAGTGTTAACATTTAGGCCTGTTTATCCTGATTCTTTTTCTAGCTCTTCATATGCTGTGGTCAAGGCTCTTACCGTTCTTCCCCGGATTACTATATCATCAGCATAGGCTAAATACTGCACTGCCTGATTATACAGCATTCCTGTTTGAATAGGGTTTACGGAGCTCGATAGCTGCAGTTTCTGTAGTTTCTGTAGTTTCCCATTTTCACACCAGGCAAATGCTGGGGCTTTACCTTAATGAAGGCCACGGCCGCTTCGTTCCCACTCCTAGCCCTTTCCTGTCCCATCGTCGCCATAAGACCTATCTGTGTATGAATAGGGTTTCTACCACGAATAAAACGTGCCAGCGCACATTCTCACATCAATGCCTCGGACGACTCGTTCCATAGTAAGCACGATATCAACAGTAGAAGGTCGCTGCTCAATTCGAGGGACGAGAGTTGGAGAGCTGTAATTTAAAATAACGAGGGTTTTCATTAGGGCAGCGCCCGCGACATCAGTGAACGCACAACACCAGGCATCGCAATGTGCATTTAGGTTGAGGTATGCTGGGTCAAGTTGTGATATCAGTGTTTACCACTCGTTAATTTCTATCACATATCGAGGAGGACATATATTGATATCAGTGTAAAAGGCTTGGGAGCGAAGTCTATCCGTACAGCTACGGCCTGGAAAGACGTCAACTGTTTGAAGTTCAGTAGAATCATCTTACGTCGTACTCGAGAGAAAATATTGAGAGCTGCTCCACCGCAAACATCCATACGATCATCTCCGTACACTCGAAAACCTGTAAACCTTCCAAACCTGGAAATGTCCAACTTTCAGATATGGCGACAACAGAAATTAGCCTGTTACGAACCTCCTGTAATAAACTGTCTTTTTTTTGTATCTGCCTGAGCGTTCCATTTTACTATGTTTTAGATCAATGACCATTGTATATGCACCGAGAAATCATTTCACGCAATTCTTCAGATGTTGGAGGACCTTTAGAAGAGGTTATTCCTTTTAAAAGATGTTAAATCAGATTGTGGGCATTGGATATTAAGACATCCATCACAAAAGAAGCAGCATCGGGCGAGTTGGCCGTGCGGTTAGGGGCGCGCGGCTGTGAGCTTGCATCCGGGAGATAGTGGGTTCGAATCCCATTGGCGGCAGCCTTGAAGATGGTTTTACGTGGTTTCCCATTTTTACACCAGGCAAATGTTTGGGCTGTACCTTAAATAAGGCCACGGCCGCTTCCTTCCAACTCCTAGATCTTTCCTACCCCATCGTCGCCATAAGACCTCTCTGTGTCGATGCGACGTAAAGCCACTAGCAACAAAAAAGAAGAAGTAGGGCTATCATGTAAAACAGAGTTATTCACATTAATTTGGGGAGGAATACGATGAGGGATTTTGTCTTGTGGAAGTTCACGAGGGGACTAAAACAGAGGCGGTTGCTCATAAGCTCGTGATACACTGACTGGCATATTCTCTTCCAAAGAACAGATATGCATGTGTTCCTTAAAAGGGCCATGTTTATGTTATTTATCAGGATTAGGAAATACGGTATAAGAAGTTCACGGAATAACTGTACCTCAAACCATCGATTGATGATTTTATGTATGCAGATTTTAGTACGCCATTGTACGATTTTCTTTTTGTTATTGAACGATACGTGAAATTTAGCCTACAGTACATTGAGTACCAAAAGTATTCGAACACTTCAGCACTTTCGATGTAAAACGTAAAACTTCCACCCGTATGGCTAGGAAGTGAAATTCTGCATGCCATAGTCTATAATTACTAGTGACTCGTTGGCTGAATGGTCAGCGTTCTGGTCTTCAGTTTAGAGGGTCCCGGGTTCGATTCCCGGCCGGGTCGGGGATTTTAACCTTAATTGGTTAATTCCAATGGCCAGGGGGCTGGCTGTCCCCAACATCCCTGCAACTCACACACCACACATAATACTATCCTCCACTACAATAACACGCAGTTACCTACAAATGGCAGATGCCGCCCACCCTCATCGGAGGGTCTGCCTTACAAGGGCTGCACTCGGCTAGAAATAGCCACACGAAATTAAAAAAAAACTAGTGAGCTTTTGTTTACCAGTTCCTTTCATGTCCTTTATATTAAACACCAGTTGGAAAAGGTGGCTTATTCTACGCTCCAAACGTATACGACACGTAATGAGACAGAAAGAAATGAGTTGCAGCATGTGGACAGCAATGAAATCAACAGCAGAAACAAGGAAACATAGAATGGGTCGCAAAAGTAAGGAGATAACACAGGCTGAAAGAAAACTGATTGTAAAGCTACATAATCAATTAAAATCATTGAATGAGATAAGCCGGATTGTTATTTGACCTCGTTCAACTGTTTACGATGTAATAGACAAATTCGGCAGGGACAAATCCACCCAAAGCAGGCCAAGAACGGGACGACCGCAAAGTATTTCACCATACGATACGCATGTTATCCACCGATCTATCAAGAAAAAACCCCTTCTCAGTGTTCCGAAGATTGCAACTGAACTAAGTACGGCACTGTAAATACATTTTCGTCAGTAGTTATGTTCATAGGCTATGTTGCAATTATAACTATGTTAGAAACGGTTTGTTGTCGAAGAAACTGTAATAGAACTAATACATCATAATTATTTAACCTTACGTAAAGAAAATATATGACTAATATGATTGCATGACCTGCCACTGCTACGGTCAGTCTCGACCCGCCGTGTGTGCCTCACTGTGCTATTGTAGGGGATACTTATTTCACGTCTTCGGAGTCCAGGCTCACTTTTTACTTATTCCTTCTCTTTCACTTTTCACCTTGAACTGATCTTTGTTAGTGTTTGTGTGCCAGAATTCACTTCAAACCAATAAGAGACTGTCTCATTAAGGGGTTGGTGTGGTCAACAAATGTTAAGGAGGTTCTGTCAGCCTTATAGCCGGGCTGAGTGGCTCAGATGGTTAAGGCGCTGGCCTTCTAACCCCAACTTGGCAGGTTCGATCCTGGCTCAGTCCGGTGGTATTTGAAGGTGCTCAAATACGTCAGCCTCGTGTCGGTAGATTTACTGGCACGTAGAAGAACTCATGCGGGACTAAATTCCGGCACCTCGGCGTCTCCGAAGACCGAAAAAGTAGTTAGTGGGACGTAAAGCAAATATTATTATTATTATTATTATTATTATTATTATTATTATTATTATTATTATTATTATTATTGTCAGCCTTATAAAGGAAAACATATATAGGAAACTACATTTATCAGCACGTAATCTCGATTGTGCTTAGCAACTTCAACCGAAATAACGCATAATTGCTGTTAGAGCATTTTCTGATGTAGGTTCACAATAATTTAGTAATGTGCGCTTCCCTATAAGAATTCTAATATAATGACGATCCTAATACAGTATACCATGAAGGACTAACATCTTTCTCTCTTCGATGTGTTCATCAATAAAAATATCAATTAAAACATTTAAAACTTATTATCCAAACTGAGTACAACATCCTAGTTATTGTTGGTTTGTAATTTCTTTAGAGTGTGTAAACAACATGGGTGTTTAAGTATACGTGTTCCTTTACAACTACTGTACTCTGTGATTAAGTGGCAAATTGAGATTGGTTTCTAGAAAGTCACTCGTTCAATTCCAGCCCAGGCATAGAAAGTTGTGACATTAACACCAATTAACGAGCTATTAAGGTCAGCTTCACCCTACTGTCCTGTTTGCACATGCTGTTTTCTTCGTTGCATAATCTCTTGAGTGCTAATAATTTGTTGATCTCTTGCAGTCAAGGTCAGACCTATCTATTGAAGTTCTACTGACATCCTCTCACCTTTATACACATATTATTCAATGTTTTTTATTTCCAAAATGTGTTTAATCCTCAAACTGTATTTACATCTTTGGGCGCAAAATCTGATCGGTCTCAACAAAGCCTGCTCTTTTCGTGCTTATAGTATACTGTACGTCAATCCCAGGAGCTCATAATCTGTTGTCGTTCTCAATATGCAATTTTTATTTTTTCTTACGCAAGAAATATATCATACGAGAACACGTTTAACATACTTCTTTGTATAACAACTTTATTGTCACTACGATACATATACTGTTCTCTTCAATCGTTCTCTTTTTTTTCTTTTCTCGCACTTGCGATCTGTTTGTATTCCCTAAAACAATCACTCTTTTTTAAGAATAAATACATGTTTCACACCAATGACTAATTGGTTATGTTTCTTGACGCCATATTGGAAGTCTTTGAGTATTAATACGTCCATTACTATGTCACAAGTCTTTAAACATCCTGTCCACTGGTACCTTATTCATCGTAAACTGAGCATGCTAATATATAAGCAGAATAAGTATATGGACGTTGTACGTCCAGGGACACAAAACATTAATCTATTAACACAATTTACAGATCTTCGTAACTCCTATTATTTTATCTATTAAATTAAATATGATTACTGAAGGTTTTACCACAATTAGGATATCGGACCTACGACACTGTGAGACCTTGCTACAGTAAGTGGTATTATCACTGGCTTCTCACCATGGCGGCTGCGTTTACAAACACGGCCAATGTTTTTGGGGCTTTCGAAGCGAAAAGTTATGTGCCTTTCTTTTGGATTCCACGTAAAACTAGAGATCCTATAACTATGACCACTATTTCAACAGTCAGGTAGAGTGTAAAAGTTCATTTTCTTTCATTTTACTATAGTAACTAAGGAATCTTAGTCGAGTAAGCTATTGCTTCAGATTTTTGGTACTAGCCCCCATCTTTAAATTGACTACAGCCAGTTATCGTTATCTTCCGACCTAGGTGGCATTAAGGCTTGAATTGAGGCATGGGATGCCATGGGTGTATTTTACCGCTCCCATCCACAGTGAGGATAGAACTTATACTGTAATATACGTACCGTATCTTGCCGTGTGGAGAAATACTTTTCTTTTCGTGTGGATGGGAAAGAGCTGTGGCCTTACTTTGCATATGACTGGTGTAAAAATGGGAAAACATGGAAAGTCATGTTCAGGGCTGCCGACGGTGGTATTCGAACCCACTACCTCCCGAATGCAAGTTCACAGCTGAGCGACCCTAATCGCACGGCCAACTCACTCGATCGAAGGGTCGAAATTCTTCCTCTTCTACCTTTGAGTTAAAGTGTTTATCTTCTCACTTGAAACATCAATACTACCACAATATCCACAAGCGGAAATGACGAATACTTTCAGTCCCGTAAATGATATTTCTTTTACGTCGCACTAACTGCTTAAGGTACTGAGCGAATTGGCCATGCGGTTAGTGGCGTACATCTGTGAGCTTGAATTCGAGTAATATCGGAAGCCCTGGAGGTGGTTTTCCGTAGTTTCCCATTTTCACACTTTAATTGAATCAGTCAGTTGAGAAACACGTCATATCCACAAAAGTAAACTTTCGGAGAAAACATCTCTGAGACAGTATTTCACACTGTAGGCCTATCAGTATTAGAATTTTTATATATAAAGTATGTACAGGGGTTTTGCCAGCCCCGTGGTGTAGGGGTAGCGCGCTTGCCTCTTACCCGGAGGCCCCGGGTTCGATTCCCGACCAGGTCAGGGATTTTTACCTCGACCTGAGGGCTGGTTCGAAGTCCACTCAGCCTACGTGATTAGAATTGAGGAGCTATCTGACTGTGAGATAGCGGCCTCGGTCTAGAAAGCCAAGAATAAGGCCGAGGGGATTCGTCGTGCTGACCACACGACACCTCGTAATCTGCAGGCCTTTGGGCTGAGCAGCGGTCGCTTGGTAGGCCAAGGTCCTTCAAGGGCTCTAGTGCCATGGGGGAGGAGGGTACAGGGGTTTCGTAAGCTAATTATATTTTAAGAAAAATACTTTTTTTAATGTGAAAAAATTCACAAAGTCGCTGGGGATGTATTGTTACTAAACTGACGACATAATGTGAAGTCATCAGGCATGAAATAACTTTTAAAAGATATACATGCTGAATGAAAACCAGTTTTTATTTATTTTAAGAACAATCTATATAGGTACATTTCCTAGGCATTGTATATATATATATTTTACATCAGTTCAGTTTCATTCCTTTCAATAGTTGGCCAGTCTAATTTTTTTGAATTTAATTCATCAACAATGTCTGTAGGAATATAGTCTTTGAGTATTTTGAGATCATTACGTCTGTTCATGTTTATAGGAACACTTTTTTTTTTTTTTTTTGCTAGTTGCTTTACGTCGCACCGACACAGATAGGTCTTATGGCGACGATGGGATAGGAAAGGGCTAGGAGTGGGAAGGAAGCGGCCGTGGCCTTAATTAAAGTACAGTCCCAGCATTTGCCTGGTGTGAAAATGGGAAACCACGGAAAACCATTTTCAGGGCTGCCGACAGTGGGGTTCGAACCTACTATCTCCCGAATACTAGATACTGGCCGCACTTAAGCGACTGCAGCTATCAAGCTCGATGGAACACATTTTTGTGGGTAAGCACTGATTGTTGGAAGTTCTAGTGAACTTTTTTGCTTTAATTTGATGCACATGTTTGTTGGAGTAATGAAACTCCATAAAAGTTGAAATGCTGACTTTAATTTTGTTTTCTCTATGGATGTTCCTAGTTTGAATTTCAGTTGATATTACAACTTTATAAAACTGAGGCCACCACGATTTAAAATTCACTCTTTCTTTTTAAAACACTGAAGTCTCTGTCACGTGGGAGGTACGAATGACCCCGTATGGGAAAGGAGTGATGAATGCTGTCAAATCGGCCGCTTGCCATTGGCGTAAGAAATAGCCTCACAACCACATTGTTTTTATTTTGTCCTCCTGCCTAACATCAGCTTCGAGAACTTCATTGATATAAAACTAAAAATGTGCAAATTTAATTGGGCCCTTTCTTGGCCAAACCTTCATGACAGACATAAAATTTGGCTTTATTACCTTTAATATCATGAATGTTAAAACATTCACCGTCAACTGTCGCATAACCTATAGAATATTTCTTGGACTGGTATTTCGGAAAGCTGAACGTTTTGCGTAAAGTCCATACAGATACCAGCTATTTTGTTATCTATAAAACATTTGTCTCTGATATTTTTTCAATTTCCTTAAAAAAACTTGAATTCCTTTTATGGACAAGGAACTCAGCAACATAAACTCTTTTAACCGCTTCATTTAAAGAGGGACTTTTTATTTTCACAGATAATTCATCACATTTGCAGCAAGAGTCGATTTGTGGCCTCCCAAACGTTAAATAAAAATGCTCATGGAAGAGTTTTAAATAGAACTTATAGTCAAGACTCACATCTGGATGTTTTTCTTTGAAAAAAATCTACATAATTCTTACGTTTAGGTTTGAGTTTAGGTATTTGTAAGACTTGCTGATGTAATCGGCTTCTTTATGAGAAAAAAGACTATATGGTCGTCAATAGCCTTTATAATATGTCCCGGTTTAGCGTTCCCCGGAGGATTTTTCCCTCGTAATCTCTTGGTGACTTGACTTGTGACAGTGGTTTACATAGTCTTTTGACACGTTCAAAAGATAAGTCATGGACAGAAATAAATAAAAGTTTAGACCTATACTTTTACACTAGATGTAGACACAGAATATGTAAACGAATGCGACTTTGGTGTATTACTTGTTGTTTCACCATTGTCTGATTTACACCTTTTTCTTTCTATTGGCTTACACTCAATGAGTTTTTGGTATTGAAATCAATAAACTGGGCACATGTTTCAGTTGCTTTGTCCTCTGTAACCTGCTCTGGGATACATTTCATCTGCACCTAAAACAAGCAACTTTAGATCAAACTAAATTTCAGCCATCAAAATACTAAAAAGGTATGTTAAACGTGAAAAGGTAGTAGAGTTTTTGAATGTTTCGGCTTAGGTTAAACAAAACTTCCTCAAAAATATGTTTAAATTTTTAAAAAGAGGTTACTCTTAATAAACTAATAACTCTTGACAGGTACGTTAATCAAGTAGTCCTAGTGTTTATAATAATTTAAAGTTGTGAACAAGTTAAGCTTTCTGTTTAATGGCACCAACTGTGCAAGCAGATGGAAACAATTTAAGCTATGCTACGTTTATAGGTTAAGTTACTATCCGCACACTTTATCTTGGTGCATTTACATCCTAGTGCTGAATCGGTCGACCTCGTCGATCTTCGAGATTCATACTGGCAACCTTTGAAACACAAACTATGAATCGCTTAAGCATCGTTGTGCGACATCTGGCGTAAACTTTACGTACTGGTACTGTTGTTGTTTACACATCAAAGTCAAAGTATAGAATTCATGCTAGGAACAAGATTCGCATCGAGAGATATGTTTTATAATGTTATATAATGTGTATGTGACATAGTTGTTGGCTTAAGATGATAACGGTTTAGAAATTTCATATCGATCGATCATATTCTCGATTCAATTCAGATTTCATTTTCATTCAGTTGGCAGCACCAGGCAGCACTATCGATTCCGGGACAGGTCCCTCCTTACTCCTCACCCCGTACACAAATGCATCAAGATAAAGTGTGCGGACAGTACCTGCAATGGAATCCATGTTCTCTTGGTTTCACTACATTTCCTTTCCAGTTTTCGTATTCTTCATTCTTCACTCGTGACTTTTGTATTCTTTCACACTTATATGCAAGTTGCTTCTGCCTTTTTCTACGTTTCAAGCGTGCAGAATTACTAATATCACTTACACTTGAGCTAATGTTTACTCAGAAACAAACTATGACAACAACAAACTGAACACATATACAGCAGTTTTAGGTTGGAATAGAATAAAGAGGTGCAGTGCTGCCACCAGCTACGAATTTTAAGTCATTTGAGAAACAACACATTTCCAGGAGATGTGTGGTGTTTCTCAAATGAACGAATGTTTGAACATCTCTTATCATTGTGCTTACTTATTGGAGATGTGGTGTTTTATATGTATTGGATGTGCCTTGCCTTCACTAACAATTTTGTATGTTTAACTCAATTTCGGCAAAAATGGAGATGGGGTGTTTCTCAAATGACTGATTCAATTAAGGCTAAGGCCGCTACCTTCCCATCCTTCCGTCGCCGGAAACCTTTGATGTGTTGGTGTGACGTTAAGCAAGTAGCAAGAAAAAATCGACATTATTCTACATCCATAATTTTTTCATAGAACAGCCGAGCATGTGAAACCCGTAAAAAATAAAATGCCTTTTATTTTGGACTTCATTGTATATGACAAGCGTTTAAACTAATTTATTTTCTCGGTACATAGTGATTAAAAATCATATTTCGCGCATTTTATGCAAACGCCGTGGTTTTTTTTTTGCTATTGGCTTTACGACGCACCGACACAGATAGGTCTTATAGGGACGATGGGACAGGAAAGGGCTATGACTGGGAAGGAAGCGGCCGTGGCCTTAATTAAGGTACAGCCCCAGCATTTGCCTGGTGTGAAAATGGGAAACCACGGAAAACCATCTTCAGGGCTGCCGACAGTGGGGTTCGAACCTACTATCTCCCGAATACTGGATATTGGCCGCACCTAAGCGACTGCAGCTGTCGAGCACATTTATGGATGTTCTTAAATGACTATTTTTGCTAAACGATAAGTCGTATCAAAAACCGGATTGCACCAGCAGTACAGCATTTTGAGAGCTTGACGAGATTTACAAGTTTCGTCCTATGACTTTTTGTCGTATCTCCATCGTTTATACCTTAGGTAGAGCTACATTTTTGGTTTTGAGTAAAGTTTGTACATTTTCCACAAATTATTTAATTGTTTGACACACTTGTAGGCCAGCTAGAATCATCAAGTTTGGCAGGCATATTGGTACATCTAACTGCCATAAGCGTGCCAAATTTTATGATATCTACAGTTTTGATCTATTGCTTTTGTAGTGTCTCAATCGATTGAGGTAGAAACTTAGATTTAGTGTAAGTTTTGGAAAATTTTCACAGATTCTTTTAGTTGTTAAGTTATTCCAATCCCTAACTCCCCTTCCTATAAACAAATATTTGCCTCAATTTGTCCTCTTGAATTCCAACTTTATCTTCATATTGTCATCTTTCCTACTTTTAAAGACAGCACTCAAACGTATTCATCTACTGATCTCCTTCCACGCCATCTCTCCACTGACAGCTCGGAACATACCACTTAGTCGAACAGCTTGCAGCTCAGGTATAACCGTTGGAGATACGACTAAAGGTCTCTCAAAATCAGGCTCTTCCGATGCAATTCTTTTTTCTTATTACGACTTACCGTTTAGCTACAATAAACCTCGAAAGAAAGATCCGCCTCTCGCGCTGGCTGTGACACTGAAAAAGCGCACGTGAACACCTGAAAATGAATTTTCCCGAAAATGAGCCTCGGGGAGGTAGATTCTTAGACCCAAAAGAACTCTAGTCTATGATTTTTCGTCGAAATCGTCAGAGTCGTTTTCGAGAAAGCTAGTACATATATGTAGCCTATAAAAATTGCTCGTTTAGTAGTATAGAATTTGCCGCAATTTGTCCGCTTGAATGTCAACTTTGTCTTCATATTATGATCTTAGAAACTCCCTTCAAGCTTTTTCGTCTACCAATGCCATTCTATGCCATCTCTCCACTGACAGCTCGGAACGTACCTCTTAATCGAGTAGCTTGTCTCCTTACTCCCAAGTCTTCCCAACCTAAAGTTTGTAACTTATTCATAACACTACTCTTTTGTCGGAAATCACCCAGAACAAATCGCGTTGCTTTCCTTTGGATCTTTTTCAATTGTCGAATCAAGTAACTGTGGTGAGTCTCTCATACACTTAGAAACATGCTCTAATTAGGATCTTGCCAGTGATTAATATGCCATTTCCTTTTCATTCTTAATAAAAAATCCCTTCGTATGTTTCGTGGGTTTCTCCAAACATTGTAACCTTTTTTGGGCTGATAATAATAAATATAATCAATAAACAAAAATATATAAATAAAGTTACTCAAAAACTTAATAAAATTAATAAGCATAATTAACCGAAATGTCCGTAGTATGGGCGCCAGAGTTCACCAGAATGGATCCCTCGAATTTAGATAAGAGCATGATAGACTTTATATCCCAGGGCGTGTACATAATGCTGCGTACTGGTACATCTGCTGCAGGCCTTACCTAACCTCCTGAAAACGACTAATTAGGTAGGAACTGCACCTAGGTTTATCAATAACACTGATTCTAAAATAGCTAACTATATTCTTAACAAATTCCGTGCATGGGCACCTCATCAACATACAACATTATACATATAATACACACATAAAATATTGCTGGAAGACTCCATATTTACAACAACAACAAAAATAATGAAAATCGTGGGAAAAGGAAAGCGAGAACTAAGCTACCATTTGTAGATAGTCCGATGAACAATGTACATGTATGAAGATAAATACCCTTCACTGTCTCTATATCAATTCGACTTACTGATTCTCATAATTGGCAGTTATCACATCACACAGATACTGTACCTTGTACTTCTGTGTTCACATATTTTAACACTTGTTGTAGAGATATATACACACGTCTGTCGATCCTCAACATCAATTTATGGAAAGTCTGAGATAGCTTTCACCAACATATAATGCTAGGCCGCCACAAGTGCTACACTACTTAATGCGCAAGCACTCTCCACAATCAGCCACTTTCCACGAACATAACTAGACTACGCTCCACGAACGTTTGAAGTCCAGTCCATTGCAGCCGTGTCACTCCAGTACCGTGTATCAGCACCACTTCCTTCCCGTTCCTTTACAATCACCTCTACAATCACCTTTACAATGTCCCTTACAATGTCCTGGTTGCCGCCGTATGATCAACCTTTATAGACATCAACATCCCCCTCCTCTCAGATGAGACGTCTTGATTGGTGCTTGCCCACCAATCATGAGTGATCTCAAGTCAAGACCAAGCCCTGAACTACTTCTTCCTCCCAAGACAATAACAAACTCTCGGGAGTTTTACATGAATCGCCAAATTTTCCTAATACAACAACAAGCTCATCTCATCAGGCTGGGATATATACATGACTCATGAATTTCCCGACACAAGTACATCACAACAAGCACTGGGGCAGCCATATGACTCATTCAAATTACCAGAGTTATTAAAGCAATGTTTTCCCACTCATGCAAAACAAATTACTCATACCTACATATGTGGATATCTTCCAGCTTATAAATATAAATGACAAAACATACAAATGAAATACCGATAATAATAATAATAATAATAATAATAATAATAATAATAAATCGAATACTGACAATAATATCTCTAACTTCTACATATAATTCGGGGGTGTGATATATGTACTATCACAACATATCAAATTAAAGATTTTGTCCGCGTACAAACTTCACTCTTTGTATGGCATTAAAAATAGTCTTCTTTAATTCACTAATTTAATAGGCTTACAACACTTGACCTCATGTGGTCGCACTGTGTGTAAGAGAGTTAAACTGCTTTTCCTCAGCGTCTTAGGTTGTTTTAATCGACGAGTATGTTACTTTCACTAACTAAAGAACAGTTGTTGATGGCCTTGCTGCCGACCTTGTCGTACGTCTCGGAATTCCAAGCGGTCGGCTGTATCGGTTCGGTGAGTGTTTCTTCACCGTGAATATAACTGTTCTCTTTCAGAACAGCTGACTGGTTTTACCACGCATTCCGACTACGTGTGAAAATTCACCAGAGGGGCCTCATAAATCGACCTCACCAAAATTGTCACGTTCCAGAGAATTGATTATTTAGTAGCTATAACGCTCTAAATTCACGTAAACTTAGAACACTACTCAAACATCTCTTAATTTTCTTCAAAAGAGTGCTAATGTTAAATCATATTCAAGAGAACAAGAGATGCTATGGAACCTGTTGTTTGCCTAATCGTGTAATTCGAGTTGATTTGCATACTGAACATGGTCCATTGGGCAAGGGAGTGTGGTTGCGGAGTGTGTGTCTGTTTATTTATTTATTTATTTATTTATTTATTTATTTATTTATTTATTTATTTATTTATTTATTTATTTATTTATTTATTATGAACATAACAGGTCATGAGTCCCAATTACAATGTTCACAACAATTGTTACTTAGACGTTTGCCGGGCTGAGTGGCTCAGACGGTTGAGGCCCTGGTCTTCTGACACCAACTTGGCAGGTTCGATCCTGGCTCAGTCCGGTGGTATTTGAAGGTGCTCATATACGCCAGCCTCGCGTCGGTAGATTTACTGGCACGTAAAAGAACTCCTGAGGGACTAAATCCCGGCACCTCGGCGTCTCTGAAAACAGTAAAGGCAATTAGTGGAACGTAAATCAAATGACATTATGGTTATTACTTAGACGTTACAAAAATAGCTACAATAATTTAGCTAGAATAATCTTAAAATTACTTCCAGCGACACACAAGTCACATTAAAAAATACCATGAAGGATAATATAACTAATATTACGTTAGAGTACTAATTAGACTTGGTATAATACTTAAAAGCCGGCCCCGTGGTGTAGGGGTAGCGTGCCTGCCTCTCACCCGGAGACCCCGGGTTCGATTCCCGGCCAGGTCAGGGATTTTTACCTGGACCTGAGGGCTGGTTCGAGGTTCACTCAGCCTACGTGATTAGAATTGAGGAGCTATCTGACGGTGAGATAGCGGCCCCGGTCTAGAAAGCCAAGAATAACGGCCGAGAGGATTCGTCGTGCTGACCACACGACACCTCGTAATCTGCAGGCCTTCGGGCTGAGCAGCGGTCGCTTGGTAGGCCAAGGCCATTCAAGGGCTGTA